>NC_087265.1:40802951-40892951 GCF_015220805.1 Pogoniulus pusillus
TTCCCCGGGCACACAGGGACTTCTTAGGCTTTCAAAACAAGCGTAACAACGCTCGCTGCAGCCTGCCTCTCTGCCAGGCAGGCCTCGAAGGAACTTCACCGTGTTCACCATTAAAAATCCCTCGACCGAGGCTGGTCCTGTGCCCGAACTGTGGGATGGGGTCCTTCTGGCGTATCGAGTGCCAGCCTGGAAAGATATTCCGGAAGAAGGGGACAGGCTTCTGGCTGTTAGAAAGGAGCCCTCTTTCTTTTGCTCCATCACCTGGTGGAGCCATTTCGTGTTAATTGATCCCCACCAAATGATAAAACCAGAAACGACCCTTGTCCTTTTCCAGGACAAGAAAGTACATATATATTTAATGATTTGGGCTGATATCCTTCCGAGGCAGGACAGGAAACTGCAGCTCCACTTAACGCGCTGCTTCACCCACTTTCATGGCAGCTTTGCTCCCTTCCCAGCTCTTCTCCTCTGAAACGGCTCCGCTGCTCCCGGTGACCAAACCAAGCACTGCAAGAAACGCCAAATTCTGGGCGAAGACCCTATTGGCCCCTAGTTCCACTATCCCTGGGGCACGACCATCAGAAAGGTGACAGACTTGGTCATTTTGCTCCTGTCCCGCTGGCCAGACAGGGGAAGCAGGGCAGAGAGGCAGAGGGCAGGGAGAGGGATGCTGTGTAGGCCGCTCCCATGGCTCCAGCTGTCTCCCCACACTCAGGAAACTAAGGCAGCGAGGTGGAGGGTTATGGGGGGAAGGACACGACGACACGACACACGTCGCAAAGAGAAACTTTGCAAAGCTTTGGTGTGAGGAGAGACACCGGTGGGACAGACTTCGGCAGCTCTGGGACAAGCTGCGGCTCGGGTTCGGGGCCTCGGTGCGCCTCGCACCTGCCGGGGACCCCCAGGGGAAGCATACTCGGAGCTGGGCAGAAAGCTGAGGTCGAGCACAGCTCTCCGAGAAGAGGCAGGTGGCTGCGAAGAAGGGCATGGAGAGCCCCGAGGAGGCCCGGGCCCCCCTCGGGTGGGAGCGGGTTTTCTCCATGGTTGGCTACGCAATACTCCCGTACTGCTTTTGGGGCTCGCCGCGCTCTTGTCGAGGACCACATGGGACCGACAGCCTGGGACGCTTCGGGTATGCAGGTGTCTCTGCCCCTCGCGGATTAACGTGGGTGGCAAGCTGGTCTACATAGCCCCGCTGCGAGGAGGCTCTTTGCATTGCGGCTCTCCTGCTCAGAACTCAATTATAACGGCAGTGATTACAACGATTTATTTCTACCGCGCTCCACATGCTCGGGTGTCAAGGGTAGTGTTTTAGAGAGGGTGCGAGGGACAGCAATTCATATGAGAGAGCTGACAGTTCTTTGATGTGAAAATGATGCCCCGTTTTTCACTCCAGGGTGCACAACCGAAGAAAGATTACACTGTTTAAAAAGAGAAATTTAAACCCAGATGATAATAGTAATGAGCCAAGGAGATGAAGTAGGGAAGTCAATTTTACAACTTGAAAAGCAATCTCTGAAGGCTTTGTGCAGCCCGTTTGGTCCAAGCGAGTGAAACTAAGTTCCTGATAAACCATAAATCATGGATGATCTTTGCAGATAAAGACAGTCATCCCCGCGCAGGTTCTCATTATCACTGGACTCCTGTTCCGGCAACTTGCAGTGCCATTTGAAGGAGACCTTGGGCATCCAGGAAGGTAAAGAGAGGCCCTGGTCTCCTCCACTCAAGTTTTGCTTTCACCAAGGACGCTCAGGAGAGGGGAGAAAACAACCCAAAGACACGATGGTTGCTTTCTCTACAGAATGACGCTAGGAACAGATTCTGGCATAAATAAATAAATATAAAAGAAAGTGTATTTCTACTACCCTCCTCCGTCGCGGGGTGTAACGCAGGCAAGGCTGCGCGTTCCCACCCCTGACCGAAGCGGATCATTGATTTACTTCCCTCCCACCCGTGTGGCGCCTCAGACCTTGGGCCCAGGATGCCAGGCTCCGCCGTCCTCACAGGTGGCTGCTCCCCAGTCCGAGGAGAGATCTCGACCAGCGCAGGCTCCTGCTCAGCCCCTACCCCCGCGGGCAGCTGCCCGCCCTTCCCATTCCCCGCGCCGCTGCGGACGAGACGGTGCGATTATCCCACGCGCACCAGCTGGTTCAAAGCCCACCTTTCCTAACCAAAGAGCAGGGGTTATTAACACATTATTAAAACTCCGTTCAGAGAACCTTAATGAGACTTGCACTTATTAGCGACGGGAGCGTATTTCAGAGGAGTGATCAGTTAAGCCATGTCTGTAATTTCCAGACTACGCAAATGAGGCGTTTACCTAATACAATTCAATTTCTCTTGGCATTCGAGGGCTAAATTCCTTATCCTCCATCTCGAGCTGGTCACCAGGACCGGAGCAGTTTTGTATAAAAACCTAAGCAAGTAAAGGAAACTGATTCTAAGGATAAAATCGTTTCGGGACATTTGGAATAGGGGAAAGGCATCTTTGGAGTTGCCGTGGTGTGCTTCTGTGCTTGGTAAAACCCTTGTCGTGCACACACAAGCCAAATGGCAGGACTCCTCCTTCTCACTCAGCTTTTCGCATTCTACTGAATTTGTCAGAAAATTTATGCTTTCTCTTTCCCAAACTTCCATTCCTCCGCTAGTCCAAACTCAAAATTTCAATTCTCAGCCCCGAGAGAGAGAAACCTCCACGCAGCAATAATCGGGCAGAGGACAAAATGCGTTCTCGAGGCAACTAAGCATGGCTCTGAAAAACTTCCGAGTAGAGAAACAGATACATTTTCCAGGGCAGATTTATTATGGTTCCCGTCTGTTTTGCTGAGTGCAAGTCAACCAGAAGGGAAACATCGGCTGGCTTTGACAGTGAGCGAGTCTTAAAATTTACAGATCGAATTAAAGTTTCAGGAGGAATTGAGAAAAGCGGCCAGAAAGCAGAGCCTTAGCCTTTTGGGCACCGCCTAGTGAGCACAGCCTCCCCTCGCTCAGGGGTCGCCTGGTTTCGGAGAGCCGAGCTGTCACCCGAGCGGCCCACGGGGCCGGTCCGAGAGACAGCCTGGCATCGGCACCGGCCTCTGCCCTGCCTCAGCCAGCTCGCTACTCAGCCGGCTCCTCCGAATCCAGATCTCTTCTGCTACCAACACTCCTCTGGTCACCATTCAATGACTTGGCTGCCCCGAGTCTTCTGGAAAATCTGTTTTCCCGGGTTACCTCTATTTACGACCCAACGTGGTCTTTCTTTCATTATACTTAATTTAAAACACTAGGAAGATGTTATTTGTTGTCAAACTAAATAGAACATATCACCTCTAGTTAAATTTGTAAATTATATTACTCTGTTGTTCTGGCTTTGTTTTTCCTAATTTAAAAAAAATTCTGAACAAATCCATTATATTAGCCATATGGCTTGATCATATCAGCTAATTTCCATTTTTGTACAGTAATTGTTGTTTAAACACTGACAACTTATTAGTTAAGGTGTTTAGGAAAGATCTCTCCAGTCCTGTCTTATTTAGAAGATGATTGAAATGACACTGAACACTCCAAGTAAAGTCATTAAATCATTTCTCTCCGTATCTTTCACTTTCTGTGTATTTAAAGAGTTCACAACAGCAGTAGCTGCACTGCAGCCTGATTTATACTTCTGGAACAGAGGCCATGAGACCATCAGGCTTTCAATTCAATCTATTCCAGTTTGTAATGATTTGCTTAAAAGGAGCCAGTTTTTGATATGCAGCAAGTAAGCAGTAATTTTTCTCAGTTATTTTAAAGGTGTATAGTATTGAGAAAGTAAAAGTAGTTCCACTCCGGCATTTACACACTGCAAATATAAAACTTCACCCCTCAGTGATCTTAATACTTCGTCCATTAAATGTACTTACTCATTTAAATGGGAGTGTATTTAACTGCTAGACAGATGGTCTAGAGCATGCACAATTATAAAGCAAGGGTTTGTGCACATTGCCATATTTTAGACTCCAGATTTCCTGATTTCCTATACATTTTTGCAACCAGTTTATTTTTCCATACAAAATACTAACACAGGTAGAGAAGCAGCCTGAAATTAATTTTTTTTTTCCTACTGTCAGTGGTTCAGAGCATAGCCCTTCAGGCAATCTTCTTAATTTTTCTGACAAGGATTTTAAGTACTTTGGTACTTCAGATTTTTACAGCATTTTATAAACCGTTCTGAAATGCTCTTCATCGCACTGGGATTTTAACTATTTGACAGACATTTCAGAATGTGTTTACTTTATTGAGCAAATACTGAAAACATATCTTAGTGCTGCATCAGCAAAACTGAAGCAGTGACTAGGCAATAAGACATGGCAATTTATTTTATTTCCCCCCCCCCCTTAAAGTTGTAGTGCATTTAAAATGAAAAGGAGATGGTCACAACAAGCACAGAAAGTTAGGAAAGACCAAAATGGAGGTTTATATGCCAAGCTGACTGCATTTGCTGTAGGCCTATCTCATTCAAGCACAGAGGAGCTGATGTTCACTCCTCAGTTAGTCAAGCACACACTCAGTAAGCCTGAACATTTGTCTTGGTCAAGTAGTAGTCTCAACAGTACTTCTCATACAAGGTTCTGACTCTGGGTTAAATATGCTTCTGGTAACCAGATGCTGTCCTTTCTTCCATTGGTGTGTACCTCACAAACATTAACAAATTTACTCTCAGAATGACTCTGTAAGTGGAGATTTAACTCCTTTTTATGGTTTGGGAGTCCTAAAGACCGGAGACACATGAAATTTGCATTCATTTTGTATGTCCCACAGAGAGTACTGAGGTGATATTCCGGTGGAGTTAGCAATGTTGCTTGCTCACTGCTTTGTAAAACAAGATATTCCTTCTCAAGAGAAACAAAGTTTGCAACCAACTCTGAAAAGCTGGATTTAAATGTTGTGTTTAGCATTGTAGGAAAGTTCTGTAGCAAGGCAGAGGCTGAATTATTTTTAACCCAGCAGCATTCATCTATTGTATGAGACTGTTCTCTCTCTTGCTTCACAAAGCATTTCCAGCACTATTTAACTTCTCCAGCAAAAGGCAGGGGTTTTACCAATATCAAGCTTCCACTGTATAGCCCTGAGCCACTTTCACAGGAACTCTTGTCTGCCCTGGATGACTTCAGCCATTCATGCAGCAACAGAGATTCAGATTTTATCCTCCATGACTGCATCATAGCACAATCACAGTTGGTAGAGCAAAGTGAAATAAGGCTGCATAAATCCCTAAAACAAACCCTTAAAATGTCAGTTCCTGGGTTCTGAATGTTTGACTTTTCAATAATATCTTCTTTTGGGAAGCTCCTCGTACCCAGTTTTCTGGATTATAGAATCAGTAAATGCTCAGTCTTTTCTGTGATCTATCCTCCCACCATGATCCATCAGTACTTGCATCGATGCTGGGGGGATCTGTTAGGGTAGCAAGCAAATGGGAGTGGCATGCATCCTGCCATCAGGGGTCAACATATATCCTGCTGTTTGTTAACAAGAGAAGAGCACCAAAGTTCAATTGTCAGATCAAGAAGTGAGTCTGTTGTAAAGGACACGAATCTCTCCCTTGACATTTCCACCAACTCTGACCCCTACTGTTCATGTTAGATTTTGCTCATGCTCTTTGTCCAGTGCGATGGCAGGCTGTCACTCTTCACTGATCATCAGAGCTTAGACCTTTAAATTGTCCCAAACAGCCACTGTGGGCCTACTCTAAAATTTATAGAAATCTCTGGGATTTGGATGAGATCTATGCACCTGCAACTGGGTTATACGATTTAATGGTTTGTATGAACATAAAAGTCAAGTTACTTTTATTTTTTGGATAGTAATTCTTACTTCCTTGCAAAGTATCTGGCTGTGTTTAAAGAGATGACATGAACTGTGGATGAGTCACTTCAGGAATACTGGAAGTAGCATAACCTTTTCATAGACTTGTTAGATACAGAATTTGTAGTTTTGAGAGACCTGGGTGTTGTCATTAACAAAATAAAATAAGCAAATCATGGACCATGGATTAGGTTTGCTGTAGGCTTATCATTGTCACTATGGGTTTTACATTAGGAACTTGCCAGAAATAAGTTCTAACAAGCAACAGATTCAGAAGGGACATGAGAGGTTCTGTACAAAACCAAGTCTGCACTGCTCATGACACAAACTATTCAACCTGGGGAGACTTGTTTGTAGATCTGCAGTTCCATGCCTGCAGTTCTGGAAAGGTATTCAAGGAAGATAGAATCTACCACAAAAAGCATGCTGAGGCACTCTGCTCTTGCCTGACACATGGCAATCCCATCTCTGGTGACTTTTTCTTTGTCCACCTCTTTGTCCAGTGTTGGGATACTATGAATGCAAAGTAGTCTGGTTTTTGACCAGACAGGTTGCTTTTTATGTCCCATAAAGTTTGTTTTACTGCCCAAGCCAGAGAAACCTAAACTCTGGAAGAAAATGTGATTACAATTTGGGAAGAGAGAAGAGATTTTCAGAAGAAAGAGTGAAGGCCCCCAAATCCATCTCTGCATGAGATGGAACTATGATCAAGAGACTGTTCAGTGGCAGTTTTCTCACAGATCAACAGGCACATTGCATTATCAGTGGTTTATAGATTTACTTCTGGTTACACTTCAGTATTGATCCATCTGCAGCCACATCACACAGCTATTTCAAACATAACCCAGTGATCATTTAATCCATTCAAACATAAGACCTGGGCAACAGAAATTGGTATGCATTAGAACTATCATTCCAACTCTTGGGGTTTGGGAAGACTGTGACACTGCCACTAGTCTCATGAGTTGATCAGATTAAAAAAGTCTCATCCAAAAGGTGAAATTCACAGTTCTGCCAGTTTGGCATTTCCTAGCTATTCATGGAAAGTTATTGAGAGGTGATAATGCTACCAAACAGTTAACCACCAGCTTCAGAGAAAGAAAAGTGAGTAAGTGAATAGCATCTGGCATTTTAACATCTGCTGATTAAATATCTATGTCCTTAATTATATTATCTTTCCATAGTTGTCTATGAGTCACTATCTAAACATATTTATGAAAATACAGATATCTTAAGAATCTGTATAAGATACATCTAAGAGAAAGAGTGAGAATGGACAAGATGTCTTGAAGGGATTTGATGTCTTTGAGGGAGAGAACAATATAATTTTCTTCAAGGAAAGAGGGTCACATTTTTTATCACTCATCCTGTCTCCACTGATCTTTGTGGTCTTCTCATAAAAACAGGGGATTAATTCGGTCAGAAATGTGAATGAGAGGGGAAAAGTAGGACAAAGGATTCCTGACTCACATTTGCAACTACACAACTTCATAGAGAGAATAGAAACGTTTTAGCAAGTTAAAAGTAAATAAAAGTTGTTTTTCAAACAGGCACTGAATCATTTCTAGCACCTTATAAAGCATTATTTGGTTGACAATGTCTCTTAAAATCTCTGTTTATGCAATGCATGAAATTTTGCTCCATGAAAAATTGTGCTATCTGAAAAAAAACCCCAATCCCAACACAGAATTTGCAGCCCATACTTTAATGCCAAGAAATGGGCGAGGTGTCAGTTTTATGCTGCATCAGAAAGACATAGATATATATGTGTATATTACCATTTATCCTATCCTATTTATGATTGTTGCAATCACAAATAATATAGCTGATATCTAATATCTACTTGACCTACATGTACTGCTAACTCTTGCTCCAAGGGTAAAAGTAGTTTATCATATCTATTTCTTTTCTTCTAGTACTTAACTCTGTCTATTCTTCAGGAGCACAACCCTGTAGCATGTAGTGCTTCCATTTAAAGTAACTCAGTTGCTGTGCAAAAGCCATATCAAAAAAAAATCACCTGAGATTAATGTAAATGACATTTTTCTTATTAACATTCTGGAATTCATAACTTGTTGTCTCTGCATTTTGCAATGTGGATGGCACAATTCAGATGATACCACCAGAGTATGGTGTTTTTCACTCTGGTGCATGGCATGTCATGTGCTCTAACATGTCACAGTGCTTTCCCATATTCTGCAAAAGCAATTTCTGTATCATACTATGAAACTGAACTTTTATTTCACTAAAACAAAGTTTTTTTTTTTAGCTAAAATCAAATTTAGCTTTTATTAATGTAACCTCAGTTCACATTATGAGCTACTAGTATCAGCATAGCTTCACCGAGGCAAATCCTGCCTGACAAACCTGGTGGCCTTTTATGAACAGGTCACAACATTCATAGATGAGGAGTGAGCAACTGATGTTGTTTATCTGGACCTGAGCAAGGCTTTTGGCACTGTCCCACACCACATCCTGGTCTCCAAGCTGGTGACACATGGGTTTTGATGGGTGGATCACTAAATGAATAAAGTACTGGCTTGATGGCTGCACCCAAAGAGTGGCTGTCAACGGGTCCATGTCCAAGTGGAGGCCAGTGACAAATGGAGTCCCTCAGGGATCAGCCCTGGGACCAGTCTTGTTCAACATCTTTGTTGGTGACATGGACAGTACACCCTCAGCAAGTTTGCTGATGACACCAAGCTGTGTGGTGCAGCAGACAGGCTGGAGGGAAGGGATGCCATCTGGAGAGACCTGCACAGGCTGGAGAGGTGGGCACAAGACAGCCTCATGAGGTTCAACAAGACCAAGTGCAAGGTTCTGCATCTGGGTCGAGGCAATCCCAAGCACAAATTCAGGCTGGGCACTCAGTGGAGGGAGAGCAGCCCTGAGGAGAGGGACTTGGAGGTGCTGGTGGACAAGAAGCTCAACATCAGCCAGCAGTGTGCACTTGCAGCCCAGAAAGCCAATCAGATCCTGGGCTGCATCAGGAGAAGTGTGGCCAGCAGGTCGAGGGAGGTGATTCCTACCCTCTACTCCACTCTGGTGAGACCCCACCTGGAGTACTGCATCCAGTTCTGGAGCCCACATTACAAGAAGGATGTGGAGATGCTGGAGTGTGTCCAGAGAAGGGCCACGAGGATGACCAGAAGGCTGGAGCAGCTCTTCTCTGAGGACAGTCTGCAAGAGTTGGGGCTGTTCAGTCTGGAGAAGAGAAGGCTCCGAGGTGACCTTCTTGTGGCCTTCCAATATCTGAAGGGGGCCTACAAAAAAGCTGGGGAGGGACTCTTTAGGCTATCAGGGAGTGACAGGACTAGGGGGAATGGAGCAAAGCTGGAGGTGGGTAGGTTCAGACGTGAGGAGGAAGTTGTTGAGCATGAGAGTGGTGAGAGCCTGGAATGGGTTTCCCAGGGAGGTGGTTGAGGCCCCATCCCTGGAGGTGTTAAAGTCAGGCTGGATGAGGCTGTGGCCAGCCTGCTCTAGGGTAGGGTGTCCCTGCCCATGGCAGGAGGGTTGGAACTAGATGATCCTTGTGGTCCCTTCCAACCCTGACTGATTCTATGATTCTATGATTAACCTTTGTGAAGAAAAAACGTTATTGCTGATCAGACAGGTCAGTGTAATTAGTTTGTAGACGAAGAATCCTATGGAAGTTAACATACATCTTTTGTGAATCCTTGAATGTTGGATGTCCTGCTTGAACAGGTTGTTGCCCATATAGGTTCCACAGGTCATTTTTTGAAGCAAAATTTTTTGGGAAAGTTTATCTCCATCTATCTCTATTTCCCTGCCACATTGAGCAACTTTCTCCTGACATACCTCTGGAGAACATCCTATTTGGCTTACCTTGGGCTGCTACTAGCAGTTTTCCAGGTAAAATCCCTTTCTATCCCATAAGAAACAAAGCATATGAGTCTTTTTCTCAGATAAACTATTAGTTTGTTGTCAAACCACTGAAAAACAAACAAACAAAAAGTCTTCTCTTACAAACCTGTGTGCAAATCTCAGGAAAAGCTTTTCTGTGTTACAATCCCTATATTTAATCTGAGTGCTAAATGCATGAAACTTGTTATGATAATGATCTACTTTGGGTGCTAAAATGTTTCAAGAATCATAGAATCAACCAGCTTGGAAGAGACCTCCAAGATCATCCAGGCCAACCTAGCACCCAGCCCTGTCCAGTGAAATAGACCATGGCACTAAGTGCCTCAGCCAGGCTTTGCTTGAACACCTCCAGGGATGGCGACTCCACCACCTCCCTGGGCAGCCCATTCCAATGCCAATCACTCTCTGCCAACAACTTCCTCCTAACATCCAGCATAGACCTCCCCTGGCACAACTTGAGACTGTGTCCCCTTGTTCTGTTGCTGCTTGCCTGGCAGAAGAGACCAACCCTCACCTGGCTACAGCCTCCCTTCAGGTAGTTGTAGACAGCAATGAGGTCCCCCCTGAGCCTCCTCTTCTCCAGGCTAAACACCCCCAGCTCCCTCAGCCTCTCCTCACAGGGCTGTGTTCCAGGCCCCTCACCAGCTTTGTTGCCCTTCTTTGGACACGTTCCAGCACCTCAACATCTCTCTTGAATTGAGGGGCCCAGAACTGGACACAGTACTCAAGGTGTGGCCTGACCAGTGAATAAAACTACGTTTGTCATTTTTTCCCCTGAATCTATTTCAGCTGGCCTTCTACATGGAAAGAAACAAGAAGACAAATATTCACCAGAAGAGCAGGTGACTGTTGAAGACAACTGCAGTAATACCCTGGCCTTAGCTATTAATTATAGAAAAAATATACTTTGATCTATACTTGACTTACCAACAGTGTCAGCACTTGACCTACGGAAGGGTCTGGAACAAAATAACCCATAACTATTAGGAAATCCTCTGCTTATAGCCCTTTACAGTCTCATTATAACTGGCCCCGAGACAATGTGTTGCAATGCATCTCTTGCTGGACAGAGTGACTCATTAGAGCTATATGGTGTGACTGCAAACACAGACAGCATCCTTCATAGCAGCACCTACAATCTCCTGTTTGCAATTCATACAGTCACATACTAGTGACCTTTAAATAAGCTAGGAGTGCAGCTCTAAGAGCTCAGTGCCACGTGTGATTTACATGACCCATCCAAAAACCTGGGTAAATACACCATCTATGAATGGAGTTGATGGTACTCCACACTGAGCATCCTGCTACCTTGGTTGTGTTGCCAACAACAACCAAGCCTGAATTTAAAGTTAGCTCAGAAGTGCCTCCATTAGACTGTGTTTTAGTCATATCCTTGAAATTGCTTGTTTCAGATCTTGCTTTGTGTTCCTCTGCTGGGTGAAGTATGCTGCAGTAATCTTTATTGTTTCCCAAGGAGGTACTTTAAATAATGTAATTGAATTGCATGTCATCTGACAAATTAATTTAGTTAGGTCAATTAATTTAGTTCTCTAAGCTATGGAGTTTCTGTTAGATTTTGTTTAGTTTTTGGTCATTCTTAGATCATATTTTCAGCACATATTTCAGTAGGGGTGCAGAGCAGAGCTGCTATGACTGGACTGTTCTAGTGCTGATCTCACTGATGCTGTGAGTTCAAATGAAATCAAGTCCTTACTTTGTCTCATTCTACCTGAGACAGCGTAAACAGTAGTATAACAATATGGAATGAAATGCTTCAGTATTACTTAAGTCTTAGATGAGATGTGAACTGAGGACATGGGTGGGTAAAGAAGGATTTGGGACATAAGCTGACTCCAATCTTTATCTGAGTGGTAGGCTGGGTGCCTGACTAGAGGCAATCAATGAAGTGAAGAGCTTCATCTAAACGGTCAGAGGGTTACAGCCTGTCAAGCGGTCTAAAGCTCATGTTTCTACATGAGGTGGTGGACATGTGTTGAGATTCATGTGGTGGAGGAGAAAATACATTTGACTAGTTAGTGTGGACTTACCTGTGCTAGTGTTATAGTTTAATATGCTTCTGCAAAGAATACTCTGGTAGTCTACTTTTATCTGCTTTGCGCACCTGAACTCATTCATGATGATGAAAAAACCTGGATGGTATTTTCTAGTGTGCCAGACACAAATGAGCATTCAGCTCTTGGGATTGTGCTAGAGGCAGCAGATGTAGAAAGCCCCTGAAATAACCCGGACACAGCTGTGGGGTCCTATCACTGTCCGCATCCCTTGCTAAGGGAGGCATAATCTGTGACTCATGCTAGCATGCAGACAGGAGGACCTGCTTCTAGGGATTAAATCTACTGTGACTTTTCTCTCTTGCTCTCTTATTAAAAACACATAAGTGAAATGTTTGATTAAGGAAATTAAGGGGATATATTCTGATACCACCAGGATAGTGAATTCCTTCCTGCAAGAGCCTGCACCTCCTTGAAAAAGTAACTGTGGTATTCTGCTAGCTGAGTCACCCAACTCAAGGCTCAAACTAAGTTAGAAATTATCTCAAAATCAACACAGCCAAACCAATATTTTAAAAATGAATGGAAAATTGAGTATTTGTCATGCAGTCATATAAATTATTGCATCTTGTAGGATTCTAGTATGCATTTTTCATTACAGTTGGTGTTTTTCAGCAACTGCCAATAGTTGCCATCGTGCCAGAAAGTAGTGTCATCTGTGACCTGTCACTGGCAGGTGAGAGGCCAATGTAAGAACATCAAACCATTTCTCAGTTATCTTTTAAGTGGCTTTAGCAATCATAAGTTTTATTACTTTAGGAGAGATTTAACATAAATCTTGTATTAAACTTGAATAATGATTAGTAACTTAAATAACAACATATTTTCTACTTTTAAACCAATACTAAAGCATGTTGGAAATGAGTTTACAGTTCTACCAGCTTCTCAGGCTGCTAGTGTACATTTATGACTACTCCTCAGTCTATTTCTTTTGTGTATTATAAACTTCCTCCATTTACTGTTTGGGTGATATGTGGTACCGTAGCTGAGATTTCATGGAATTACCTGTACAGTAAATGAGAGAAATGAATGATGCCTAGAAGAGATACGCAGGGAAGTCATTGTAACTGAGTTATAAAACTCCAGTGAGATTCTTGCTGGTGTTGCATGGTTTCATCACTCTTGCAAACATTGTGTTTTTCAGGTTTCCAGTTGGCATATCCTCAGTCCTTGGGCAGCAGAAGAGATTGGTTCGGTCAGAGCTGGTACTGAAGTGAGCAGTATTGAAGAGAGCAGCACAAAGCATGTTTGTAAATATGTAAGGGGTGAGTGCCAGGAGGATGGAGCCAGCCTCTTCTTGGTGATGCCCAGTGACAGGACAAGGGGCAGCAGGTGAAGGTTGAGGCATAGCAGGTTCCATGTGAACCTGAGGAATATTTTTTTCACTGTGAGGGTAGAAGCACTGGCACAACTTGAGACTGTGTCCCCTTGTTCTGTTGCTGGTTGCCTGGCAGAAGAGACCAACCCCCACCTGGCTACAGCCTCCCTTCAGGTAGTTGTAGACAGCAATGAGGTCCCCCCTGAGCCTCCTCTTCTCCAGGCTAAACACCCCCAGCTCCCTCAGCCTCTCCTCACAGGGTTTGTGTTCCAGGCCTCTCCCCACCTTTGTCACCCTTCTCTGGACACGTTCCAGCATCTCAACATCTCTCTTGAATTGAGGAGCCCAGAACTGGACACAGTACTCAGGGTGTGGTCTGACCAGTGCTGAGCACAGGGGAAGAATAACCTCCCTTGTCCTACTGGCCACACTGTTCCTGATCCAGGCCAGGATGCCATTGGCTCTCTTGGCCACCTGGACACATTGCTGGCTCATCTTCAGCCACTATCTACCAGTACCCACAGGTCTCTTTCTTCCTGGCTGCTCTCAGCCACTCTGTCCCCAGCCTGCAGCACTGCTTGGGGTTGTTGTGGCCAAAGTGTAGAACCCTGCATTTGGCCATGTTAAATCTCATCCCAATGGCTTCTGCCCACCCATTCAACCTGTCAAGGTCCCTCTGCAGGGCTCTCCTACCTTCCAACAGATCAACACCTGCTCCTAGCTTGGTGTCGTCTGCAAACTTACTGATGATGGACTCAATCTCTCCATCCAGATCGTCAATAAAGATATTGAACAGTACTGGGCCCAGGACTGATCCTTGGGGAACACCACTAGTGACTTATGAAGCATATGAGTTATGAAATACATTATTTATTATATTTTAATGACAGTACCACTTTTCTGAAGCTCCTTAAATGGTCTACTTTCAGTGAAATAAGTAGAAGAGGCAGGTTTCTTTTATATTTTTTCTTTCCTTTTCTTTTTCCTTTTTCTTTTCTTTTCTCTTTTCTTTTCTTTTTTCTTTTCTTTTCTTTTCTTTTCTTTTCTTTTCTTTTCTTTTCTTTTCTTTCCTTTTCTTTCCTTTTCTTTCCTTTTCTTTCCTTTTCTTTCCTTTTCTTTCCTTTTCTTTCCTTTTCTTTCCTTTTCTTTCCTTTTCTTTCCTTTTCTTTCCTTTTCTTTCCTTTTCTTTCCTTTTCTTTCCTTTTCTTTTCTTTTCTTTTCTTTTCTTTTCTTTTCTTTTCTTTTCTTTTCTTTTCTTTTCTTTTTTCTTTTCCTTTCCTTTCCTTTCCTTTCCTTTCCTTTCCTTTCCTTTCCTTTCCTTTCCTTTCCTACTCTCTTTTTCTGTTATACAACTCCTCAGCCAATGATGAAAAACTAATTCTGGGACAGTAGAAATTCTCACAATAATGCTATAAAGTAGTTAAGTTACATTGTCCTTGATTGAAAAATGGAAAACTGACGACATGCCCTAGGTGACCAGCCAAAGACAGAGATTTCACCACAGAACTGGAAACAACATTTGAACCCCAAGGGGGCTGTACTTTCTCCCATTAGACATCTTAAATTTCTTTTCTGCCAAATAATCCCAGCTGAAAAAAAAGAAACAAAACAAGGGGCAAGGTTCATGTGCTGCTAAGAAAACGTTCAACATTTTGTGTGAAATCTTGTTGGAGGTTTCATTTGTCCATGGTGTGATCACAGGATCACAGGATATTAGGAGGTTGGAAGAGACCCAAGGAGATCATCACGTCCAACCCCCCTGCCAGATCAGGACCACACAATCTAGCACAGATCAGAGGAATGCATCCAGACAGCGACCTGTTTGCCTTAACTACATAAACCCCACGAAAACATAGCAAGGCAAAACTATGACTGAACATGAATGTTTGTGATTGTTATTTCTTTCTCTATAAGTAATAATTAATATTTACTCATTTTATGTATCTCACTTATTTGGGAGCACTTTCTTCACCGTAAGTTCTTCAGCAGGTTACTGAATCAGTTATGACTCTCAAGAGAGCAGTGCAGTGTGGTATCAGTAGAAATAAGCTATGATAGGGCTGGTGCATCTCTCACTGAGGACCTGAGCTAAAGCTTGATGAGGTCAATAGGAATCTCAGTTACATATACTCCCTTGCAGAATGCTGGCTCAAGGGATAAGCACAACTCAAAGCATCAAAATAAAGCTTTAACAGGTGTAAGCAAGGTATAGTCCTAGGAAGGAGAATCCTACTATTTTGATAATTCTTTCTAAAGCAAGGGAAACAAAAAAAGGATACTCTTAGCATTTCTTAACAATCTGCATTCAAACAAAAAAGAAAAAAGAAATTGGAAGAAGCCATCTGAAACTGTCTTTAAGGACAAATGGTAAACAAAGTGTATTCTTTTTCCCAAGGCCCTTTACTGAAGGAAGCATTCACTGGCCTTTTATCCTTTAAAGTCTGGTATTTACAAGTGAAGCTGCTGTCTGTCTAATTGCCTCTCACAAAGACATCACACAATCTCATATAATCTCTCTTGATCGTTGCTACATTTAGTTTTCTGTGGGATAATTTACATATACCTGAAGTGAATTCTAACTCAGGTTAGAGGGAAAAAACAAAAAGAAGTGGTTTGAAGGCACTTTTTTTTTCTAAACGAAAAGGTAAAGAAATCGCTGCCCTGTGCAGATGTGAGAACAGCTGTCCCTACACTGCATAGAAAAGGTCAACAAGCCAGTGCCAGCGACATCTAAAACGTGTGATAACCTTTCTTTCAGAATAGACACTTTACACTTTGAATGGGAACCACTCCTAGTCACACTGAAATCATCCTACACATGCGAAGGGCTTTAAATCAGGGCAGATGCAGAACTCCTGTAGACCTGGCCAATTATCTGGTCCATGTGAAAACCACATCCAGCTGGCCTCCAGTGCAAGCTCTCTCTGGATGTTGCCTTGCACTTTCGCAGCACCATGTCTTGTCTTTTCTCTTGCTTTGGTTGGTAGAAACACAAACTCTGGTTATTTGGTGTTGAGGCTCAGATCTGTAAAAGAGAACAGACTGCTGGTAACAGCTGTATACCAAGCATGAAACTCGGTGGGTAAATGTGGGGATTAGTTCACCCTTTCAACAGCAGTAAAGAATTTTATTGGTCGAGGTCACATATCCAGCTCCATCAATGAAGAAAAACCTTCTGAACTTGGATCTTTGTATGAGTGGAAAAAGATCACTATTCCTGCTTAAAATACTTTAATGTCCTTACTGCTTAAAATACTTTCATGTCCTTACAGTTCCTGCCAAGCACCCCACCAGGCTGGGGAAATGCATGTGGTGGGAGAAGAGGGATATGGCATGGCAGGGAAAGGAAGAGAGTGGTACATAAAGGGAATATGACTCTTATGGTATCTTCCTCTGGGACAAATATCTCACCCTAGCAGTACATGCTCTGTGTGGGAAAGCTGGTGGGGAAGAGAATTTCATTTTCAGATTCCCCTGAGCAATTGAAAGACACATGAACAAAAATAGCAAGTGGAAACCAAGAATCTCACTTTTGCAATAAAAGATTTTATAGAGGATGTAAACCAGGATGTACATCAGAATTAAGAAACTGGCTTTGAATGTCTTTCGCTTTCCAAGAATCAAATGTAGTTCATTAGTATTAATAACCTTTTAAAAAACAGTTCATTTTCTCCCAGCATCTCTTTCACAGCAGATGAGCTTCTCTTGGTCTCCTTTCCAGAGTCAGTTTCTGCCAGTAACATACGTGGAATGCACTTCCAGAAAGGTATTCTATGACACACCAGTGATACTGCTTTTCTTTTCATAGCATCATAGAATCAACCAGGTTGGAAGAGACCTCCAAGATCATCCAGGCCAACCTAGCACCCAGCCCTAGCCAATCAATTAGACCATGGCACTAAGTGCCTCAGCCAGACTTTTCTTGAACACCTCCAGGGACAGCGACTCCACCACCTCCCTGGGCAGCCCATTCCAATGCCAATCACTCTCTCTAGCAAGAACTTCCTCCTAACATCCAGCCTATACTTCCCCTGGCACAACTTGAGGCTGTGTCCCCTTGTTCTATTGCTGGCTGCCTGAGAGAATGTATCTCCTAATTTTCAGCAGAAGTTTCTGACCCATCATTGCTGTCTACAACTACCTGAAGGGAGGTTGTATGCAGGTGGGACTTTGGCTCTTCTGCCAGGCAACCAGAAACAGAACAAGGGGACACAGACATGGTCTAGTTGACTGGCTAGGGCTGGGTGATAGGTTGGACTGGATGATCTTGGAGGTCTCTTCCAACCTGGTTGATTCTATGATTCTATGATTCTATGATTCTATGATTCTAAGTTGTACTGGGGGAGGTGTAGGCTGGATGTTAGGAGGAAGTTGTTGCCAGAGAGAGTGATTGGCATTGGAATGGGCTGCCCAGGGAGGTGGTGGAGGCACCATCCCTGGAGGTGTTCAAAAAAAGCCTGGCTGAGGCACTTAGTGCCATGGTCTAGTTGATTGGATAGGGCTGGGTGCTAGGTTGGACTCTATGATCTTGGAGATCTCTTCCAACCTGGTCGATTCTGTGATTCTATGATTATCTACTTTATTTTTCCTGTAAAGACTAAATGTGAACCCTCCTAAGATGGTCTTTAGTGCTGTAAGTTGTTCAAGACTTTTTGCCAGTCCCTGAAATGGAAGTACAAACACAACTTACAAAGACTCTTTCCGAAGAACTTCTCTGAGATAACAGTTCCCTTAGAGAACAATGTGTTTAACAAACTACACTTTGAAATTATTTCATATACTTTTTTTTTCCCAGGGAATACAGAAGGTGTAGTGCAGCTTTATTGCATAGGAGCTCCGTCTGTTGACTGTAATAGAGTTCAAATTTATGGGAAAAAAATGCTCTTAATGACACATATGATTTCAACATACACATTTGCTTTTGATTAAACTCTGTAACACATTGGTACACCCATGTAGAACTGACATTTGTCTTTATGAATCTCATGTAAAATGACACTTTGAGTCATGCAGAAGGAATTTACAAGAAGAACATGACAAAACAATGTCCTTTTTGTGAATAGAGGCCATATTGTAAGCTTTTATTGCTTTACCAGTAATACATAATTAAATACATCTACAAAGTCTGGCTTTGATCCTGAGGCTTTCTTCCATGGGTTTAAGTTAGATACAGTTCCTGTACCCATGATACAACTACATAGTAGGTAAGGTTTATGTCCAGCCTGTACTTTAAAATCAACTCTCTTGTGAATTCATTGGTTTCTAAACACAACCCCAATGAACAGTTTAAAGCCACAATGACAATATTTAAAACCAAAAGGTCTAAGAAGAGATTAAGAGTGAAGCATTATGGTTGATGGTTAGACTTGATTTCAGAGGTCTTTTCCAACTGGAAGAACTCTGTGATCACTGATGGACAGCAGTAGATGGGTCACATCATAAAGAGCAGTTCTCAGCTCTTAAAAGGCAGTATTCACATTCCTGCACAGCCAGGCTGAGCTACTTATTCAGAACTACCAAACTAGCTTTGCTCCAGGGGCTCCTTCAACGACACAAGAGATAAAGCTCATCCCCAGTGAGGTTATGGAAAAGCTGAAGAGAGAGAGAGATAAAATAATTTGGAATTACATAGAAATAGAATGGAGGATTAATTACAAACTATCAGTTCAAAGATCTTCATCCCTTCCATGTCATTGCTTTGCCAAGTTTGGTTTTGTTTTTTAGACTGAAAAAAAATTACTAACACTTGACATTTATTTTGGTTTGAGCTTGTCCTGATCAATCTCTTGACTAAGAAATTCTGTGGGTCAAATTAGAATAGTTTTGAGTGAAGGCAACTGACTCCATCTTTCCACAGTGAGAAGCAATTTTATCTTTAGCAGTATGATTTATAGCTCCTTCATAAAATTTCTGAAGGTAATAAATACTCATTTATTTTTTTGGCAAAATTTAATTGGCAGTGCCTCTATGATATTTTGCTTCAGAATATTTGTGTTTCAAGACTGATTCATTGTACCAATTTGATTCAGATGTCTCAAACAATTTTCAGGTATCTAAGTATGAAAGCTGATCCTCACACATGCACTGGCTGTAGGTATTTTGCAATATTTACTCCAAATTCCCTGTTTTGCAAACATTGCTAGTAGGACAGTCAAGAGAGCAAACAGAAGAAAGGATGTAAATGCCACCATGGAGAATTTCCCAAGTAGTGGGAAAAAAAACAACTCCTCCCCCCCCATATTTTCAAGGCTGTAATGTCTTCCTTCTGATCTTAGACACAGCCAGCCTGTGTATGGTAAAGTAGAGAATAGGAAAGTTGATGGCAGCAAAATCATTTCTGTATCATTGTGGAGTTTGTTTTTCTTGATTGGTCAGATGAGTGGGAAGAAACAGAGGCTGGGGAATTCAGAAATACCATTGCAGGCACAATGCTCACTGTTCAGTGTCAGCTTTTTCTTCTGGGGAGAGTGTGAGCACTCTTAAGGAGTATCTCACACTCCTTGGAGCAGCAGCCTTTTTGCAAAGAACCTTTAGTAGCACCTGAAGGAAATTCAGGAGTATTTGATTAAGTCAGTAAAAACTTCCAATTGCTTTTATTTTCAATGTTCAATATTAAGTTTATATTCCATGTTCAGGGCTGGTTTCTAATTTCCCCTGGAGAAGAGGAGGCTCAGGGGTGACCTCATTGCTGTCTACAACTACCTGAAGGGACACTGTAGCCAGGTGAGGGGGTGACCTCTTCTGCCAGGCAACCAGCAATAGAACAAGGGGACACAGTCTCAAGTTGTGCCAGGGGAAGTATAGGCTGGATGTCAGGAGGAAGTTCTTCCCAGAGAGAGTGATTGGCATTGGAATGGGCTGCCCAGGGAGGTGGTGGAGTCACTGTCCCTGGAGGTCTTCAAGAAAAGACTGGATGAGGCACTTAGTGCCATGGTCTAGTTGCCTGGATAGGGCTGGGGGATAGGTTGGTCTGGATGATCTTGGAGGTCTCTTCCAACCTGGTTCATTCTATGATATGATTCCATGATATGACAGCCTCCAGCACAAGCCCTAGTTGACTATGGCAAAAGGGTGTTGAAGTTCTAAGCTTGCCATGAATCTGATGACAGAAGAGGAAACACATGCAAATGACTGAAATTAATTAATGATCCCAGTAAAACACCTGACTTTGCACAGGTATAGACATCAAACTGTCTGTATGTGAGTTTTAATCTTCATTTTAAGCACCACAAATAGTACTTCATACAGCTAAGGTTTTCAGCACCTCTTAGAAGACCCCTGTTATGGTTTGGGTGTTACCTGCCCTCCCACTCTTGTGAGAATCACCCAGACTAGACTCAGCCTAGCTGGAAATTAAGGAATGAAGCTTTATACTTTCAGCTTAGCACAATATACAGGCAGATATTTACAATATATACAGCTCTATATAGAAATATAAAAGTAATACAGAAACACAACAGCCCTCCCAGAAACCTGAGTCTCCAGGAGGGGCACCCAACCACCCTTCCACCTCCTTTCCACTCCTCTACCTTATCCCAGACTTTGCCTTATGTTCCAGATGAGTTTGGAGAATTGGCCAGGGGGGTTAGGAAGCAGAGGGATTAGTCACACAGACAGCAGGTTAGAGAAGTGCATGCAGTCAGAGCCAGAGAGCAACTCTGTTATCTATGTTTGTGTTCTTGTTTTTATACATCTCAGCAAGCCTATGAGTGAAGTAGACATCATCATTGTCTCCTTTTCACAGCCTATAATCTAATTCCTCTCACTAAAATATCCCAGTTAGGGTCAAACCAGCACAACTCCATAGTCCCCAGTATGCAGACTCATGCTGTCCACACCAAATGCTTGTGCATCTGCCTTTGAGCAATGTTTGAAACATTTAGCACCAGAAGTTCAGCTATTGCATTAATGAATAATACACTCTTTTCCCCCAAGGTAAAAAAAAGTAATCAAACTCCAATCTTAAAAGTTTCTTATTAGAAGAGCAACTTAAGACTAGCAGAGAGTTGCTTTTCCCCAATTTGTTCAACAAGTAAGCCTATTATTTCAAACATCCTGACAATGTGTAAGGACTTAGTAAACAAATTGTCTAAAGATCCTTCTGCAGTAAACATGTTCTACCTCCCAATGACAGCAGTGCTCACTGCCCTGCATTTATACATTTTTAGAGGGAAGCTGAATGTGTTTTCCTCTTTCTTTGCAGTTGTAATGGAGAATCATCTGGCTCCAGGCCATAGGACTGAGACCCAGGGCAATGTTTCTCTTGAATTCCTAAATCCTCAGTCTCTGCGTAGACTATAAAGGACAGACAGGATGAGGACATGGGAATGTCTATGGAGGACTTTATGAGAAGGAAAGTTTGAAGTAGGTTTGTTTGTGACACTGAAAAGATTCAGTTTTCAAAAACCTTTTAGATTATAATGCAAAAGTTTTGACTTCACTGTTTTTAACTTCCATCAGATGTCCCAGGTACAGCCAGAGCAACCTACTATTGCATGTAGTGCTCTCTCCTGACTGCACTTCTATACTTGTTCAATATTCACATTCTTCTTATCTGTGCTCTGTTTTACTGGGTTTTCAATATTGTTAAATCTTCAAAATAGGAATCTCCTATTTATCTACTTAATGAACAAAATTCTTTATATTACTAAGTGAAAACACCAACAACTTACAATCTTTTGACACTATGACAGGAGCAGAACAATCCATGTGCATCGGTCAGCATCAACATAAGATCTCTCAGTGTTAGGCATTTAATGACATGTGCTTCTCCCAGTTTATGGATGAATTGTGGATTAGTTTTTACTTGTATGGAAGCAACTATGTGGGGAGGCCTGTGGATGTGCTCTATCTGGACTTCAGCAAGGCCTTTGACACTGTCCCCCACAGCAAACTGCTGGCTAAGCTGTCAGCCCATGGCTTGCATGGCAACATCTGTGCTGGGTTAGGAACTGGCTGGAGGGCTGGACCCAGAGAGTGGTGGTGAATGGTGCCACATCCAGCTGGCGGCTGTCACTAGTGGTGTCCCTCAGGGATCTGTGCTGGGCCCCATCCTCTTTAACATCTTCATAGATGATCTGGATGAGGGCATGGAGTCAGTCATCAGCAAGTGTGCAGATGACACTAAGCTGGGGGCAGATGTGGCTGGGTTGGAGGGCAGAAGGGCTCTGCAGCGGGACCTTGACTGCCTGGACAGATGGGCAGAGTCCAGTGGGATGGCATTCAATAGCTCCAAGTGCAGGGTGCTGCACTTTGGCCACAACAACCCCATGCAGAGATACAGGCTGGGGTTGGAGTGGCTGGAGAGCAGCCAGACAGAGAGGGATCTGGGGGTGCTGATTGATACCCGCCTGAACATGAGCCAGCAGTGTGCCCAGGTGGCCAAGAGAGCCAATGGCATCCTGGCCTGCATCAGGAATGGTGTGGCCAGCAGGAGCAGGGAGGTCATTCTGCCCCTGTACTCTGCACTGGTTAGACCACACCTTGAGTACTGTGTTCAGTTCTGGGCCTCCCAGTTTAGGAAGGACATTGAGATGCTTGAGTGTGTCCAGAGAAGGGCGACGAGGCTGGGGAGAGGCCTTGAGCACAGCCCTACGAGGAGAGGCTGGGGGAGCTGGGATTGGTTAGCCTGGAGAAGAGGAGGCTCAGGGGTGAACTTATTGCTGTCTACAACTACCTGAGGGGTGGTTGTGGCCAGGAGGAGGTTGCTCTCTTCTCTCAGGTGGCCAGCACCAGAACAAGAGGACACAGCCTCAGGCTGCGCCAGGGCAGATTTAGGCTGGAGGTGAGGAGAAAGTTCTTCACTGAGAGAGTCATTGGACACTGGAATGGGCTGCCTGGGGAGGTGGTGGAGTCGCCGTCCCTGGGGCTGTTCAAGGCAGGATTGGACGTGGCACTTGGTGCCATGGTCTGGCCTTGAGCTCTGTGGTAAAGGGTTGGACTTGATGATCTGTGAGGTCTCTTCCAACCCTGATGATACTGTGATACTGTGATAACTAAAATGCTACTGCCTCCCTGGGCAACCTATTCCAAAATCTCACCACTCTTGTACTGGAACAGACTGTCCAGGGAGGCTGTGGATGCCTCTGCTCTGGGGATGTTCAAGGCTAGGTTGGTTGAGGCCTTGAGCAGCCAAGTCTAGCTGAGAGACATCCCTGCCCATGGTGGGGAGGTTGGAGTAGATGATCTCCAAAGTCCCTTCCAACCTAAGCTGTTGTATGACTCTGTTCTACGGCATGTGGCCATTCTATTTTTAATAAATCCCCTTTACACAGTTTGTAAATTCTGTAGGAAGCTGCTCCTGGGGTTACTCCCTCTAATCCCCCTAGCAACCAGATTATTTGTGTTATTTTTAGTCTGTAGCTTATTTTTCCAGTGTTTGACTTAGTTTTATTTGGCCTGGGTGCAAAACGTTCTTTCTGATTTCTGCTTTTATCTTTTAACCCTTCCAGTCCCCATGATATTGATAAAGTCAATCCATGTGAAAACAGCCACATGAATATTTTCCAGAGTCCAGGAGATGCTGAGCTACACTTGCACCCCTCCTCCACTTCATCTGGAGAGCTGCTTGCCTCTGGTCATATTTCTCCCTTGGAGTTTAGGCACCATTGACCTTTTTTTGCACCAAAATTATTACAGGGCTTATTTCATAGACTATGGAGTTTCTCATAATTCTTGGCTCTCAGGTTTTATGGGAAGGAGGCTGGCCATTGGAAGTTATCAATGAATTTAGGCCTGCCTTCTCATGTGCTTATATGTAGGCCATTTATTCCCATTACTTTTAATTAAAGTTAAGTTTCCCCTTAATATCCTACCATAGCCATGAAAAATAAAATGTGATAGGCTAACATTTGCTCGGGAATAGGAAAACTGAAGATGAGCCTGCAGTGTGCCCAGGTGGCCAAGAGAGCCAGTGGCATCCTGGCCTGCATCAGGAACAGTGTGGCCAGTAGGACAAGGGAGGTTATTCTGCCCCTGTACTCAGCTCTGGTCAGGCCACACCTTGAGTGCTGTGTCCAGTTCTGGGCTCCTCAATTCAAGAGAGATGTTGAGGTGCTGGAACATGTCCAGAGAAGGGCAACAAAGCTGGTGAGGGGCCTGGAACACAGCCCTGTGAGGAGAGGCTGAGGGAGCTGGGTGTGTTTAGCCTGGAGGAGGCTCAGGGGTGACCTCATTGCTGTCTACAACTACCTGAAGGGAGGCTGTAGCCAGGTGGGGGTTGGTCTCTTCTGCCAGGCAAGCAGCAACAGAACAAGGGGACTCAGTCTCAAGTTGTGCTGGGGGAGGTCTAGGCTGGATGTTAGGAGGAAGTTCTTCCCAGAGAGAGTGATTGGCATTGGAATGGGCTGCCCAGGGAGGTGGTGGAGTCGCCATCCCTGGAGGTGTTCAAGCAAAGCCTGGCTGAGGCACTTAGTGCCATGGTCTAGTTGATTGGCCAGGGCTGGGTGCTAGGTTGGACTGGATGATCTTGGGAGATCTCTTCCAAGCTGGTTGATTCTATGATTCTATGAAAAGCAACAGACTATTTATCTGAGAAATGTCTAACGTAGTGAAATGCAGAAGATTTAATACTGGCAATATAAAAGAAGGTGCACACATTCTTGTCTCCCTCCCTATAGAAATATGAATTGACAAGCAACCTGTGTGATTTCTTAACATTAGCAGTTGAAGTACCCGCATAAAGCATGAAGGCTGAGTACTTACAGTTCCATAAAGACCATGGTTTTATCAGAACACTTTTTATTGCGCTAATAGCTGGCACTTAAAATTACAGAGAGTTTAAGAACTGGAGTAAAACCCAAACAGGCATTTTTTGGTAGGAATATTTATTTTGTACAGTTTGCAAACATAGCTGTGATTTATCCTAGATAACTTACACTGGAACTGATAGTTAAGTGTTGATCTGGTATTTTTTGACAGAAAAAAAAACCACCTCAACTCTTCAGCTTCATTTGAGTCTGGTTATTTCAAAGCAGGTATTTGCAAACTTATTAAAAAAGACCTTTTCATTAATTCATCATTTTGGAAACAGTAACAGTAACCCACAACCACATACAAATACTAAAATCCTAATGGGACTATTTTTTTTACTAAGCCTGTAATAGTTTACATTCACCTAATAGCCTGAGGTTATAAGCAAACTACTCAATTAGAGAATTTAGGCTGGCTGCCCACATATTTTAGAGCAAATTATCCTTTCACAAACGCAGAACCCTCTATATAAAATGCCTAAACAGTATTTCCTGTTTAAAAAAGCAAAAATACTATTCCCTAAATTCCCACCTTAAGCCCACTAAGTATTTCTCTTTATGCTAGTGTAGCCATTTTATGGAGAAATATTTGGTTTTGCCTCATTTACATCAATCTAGACCCTTTTGCTGCAATGTTTTTAAGCTTCCAAGCAGCTAAAAAAATGCAAATGCAACTTTTTTTGATTTATTTTCCTCAAAGTAAGACTTGAAAAGTAGTTTCTCTCTCTCCTTGCTGGTGGCAGAGGCACACAGAAGTCTTCTGAAGGCCTGGCATTTTGAAGCTTCAAGCATAACAGACCTTCCTCTTCTAAGGACACTCTGAGTTCTGAATTATCTTTTAGCACTTACTATTTCTTCGACTGCTCCCTTTCATTTAAAAGACAGATTGATGCTTTTGACCTATAAACACCCATTAAAAGCTCCTCGCCCTGCTATGCCAAGCTGCTGCTCTTAATTATATGCAGCTGGGTGGACCATGGAGTTCTGATTTCAAAGACAAAGGCTTAAAAAGTACAATGAATCAGATATCAACTCCTCATAACACACCCACTTCCGAATTGGAGTTCTGTGGTTTTGACTCTGCTGAGGATGAATGTCTCCCTTGTAGTGCTTGACCACAGAGGGCAAATCCAGTTCAGGACCGAAGTGGGTGAGCAGTGTCATGAGTCTAATGGCACTGACATGATTTTAAGGCTGTAAATGGAGGGGTTCCTATTTCTTTTCTCCCATTCTACTTTCATGGTCATGTGAAATGACTTTCTGGGAGATGAACATGTCTGAAGGTATGAAGGAGTTGTTGGTTGGTGGATCTCTAAGTATACAAAGCAGACTGTTTAGGAAATCAATTTTTTGGTATGTATGTGTTATGAATGCTGTCATAATTATAAGCACCACTGCCCTTTTTCTTGTTGAGATCTGGGGTAAAGAATGAGGGTGCTACCTCTTAATTTAAGGTGGTTTTGGAAATGTATGAAAGGTTTTTTTTGACTATTTAACTTAAGACAGAAGCCTTGTCCTCCAGCAGAGAGCTTGCAAAAGTCCTTGCACAAAATTCTGATGAAGAGCTGCTTGTGCTCATCTGAAGACAGAGTTTTAACTTGAAATGTGAAGAAAGTATGTAATGTGATTTAAGTTAATAACTGGAAAGCTTTTCAATAAAGCAGTGAGTTAGGAAACAGCTGAGTGCCAAAGAAGACTTTTGAGTAGATGGATCTACCAGTTTTTGATATGCTTAACATTTTCAGTTCTAACTGCATCCCATCAATGCTTTATGTAGCCTACTCAAAAATCAGAATCTGTGATTTCTCCACTGTAGCACTCAGGGTGAGCTATCACCTTGGAAGGCATGGGTGCTGTAAAATTAGAGGAACAGCACAATCTCCTGGACCAGTGAACAGCTCTGATAATACAGCAACATTTCTAAATAAAAAAACAAACCAAAAGTGCTGTCTGCAAAACCTGTGAAGGGCAAAAGTAGAAAGAGGTATGAGATTTGTGCTCCAGAATGATCAGAGTGAATCAGATCTCAGTTGTGCATCATGTATTGACCTCTACAACTGCATAGCACCATAATGTTTGGGTAACCACGCAGCTAAAATATCCCACTTAGACTCTGATGGAGGATTAGGGTTTAAGTTAATGCAATGTTCAAAGAACAGAGAAGGCATAAATTCTAAATTAGGGAAAGGATGTGTTAAAGAATGGAAGATTATGCCAGTGTAATAAAAATAGTTAAGCATGGTGTGAAGAAGCAAAATATTGTCTTGGGTGTATACAATTTAACAAGTAGATGTCAATGTACACACTTTTGAAAGCAATTGCAAAGAAGAGCCTTCAGGAGAGCTTTAAATCACTAGACTGAAGTTGGTTGTTGTATGAGCAGGTTGTTTCTGCTTTTAGGCAAATCAACAGTAGTTCTCCCAGTAGAGAATCAGATACTCCAAGAAATTCTTAGCATCACTAAACAAAAAACCCAAAAGGTAAACATTCTTTGTTTTCTCAAATGTGCTCATTAAGCAGGCTTTCTTCTATTTATATGGAATTTCTTTATTAAAAAAATATGGTACATTACTTGCAAAGCTAAGAATAATATCAAGGCAATATGTAAGTATTTCAGGACTCAGGATCAGACCAGGAATCCTGGAACGAACTGGGTAAAAACAAAACGCCAAATCTCTCTGTGTGATAGATTTTGATTAAGGTTTATTGGCTTTTTACTACAATTTCCAATTTGACAGCCCCTACTAAAGCTGAAATTGAATTTCATATACAAAGCTTATGTGGTTATGTATGTTATTAGCATTGTCTTCCCCAGAGATATTTGGATTTTGTTTAACTTAAAAATAAACAAGTTAAATGCTGAATTGCCTGGCTAAGACAGTTATATGATGTGGTCCTTTCCTTTCATTATAAAGATCGTGGGGTTTGGAAATTTGTGGTTACTTTAAATCTAATACTATGGACTTAGACTGGTTTTGTTCAATGTTCTCCTCATTTCATATAAACCTTTGTGTCCTGGCCAATTTATGGCCAGACTTATCCAATAAACAAGTTTGTAGGAATGCATTTATAGATTGTTAGAAATATGTGTGGTGCCTGCACTTTTCTCAGGACTAATGTAATGATTTAGTTTTACTGTTAATTCTTAGTTATATTAAAAAGAGGAGAAAATAGCTTGCATACAACAGAAGTGACTCTCCTAAAAATTAGGAAAATAAGAAGAGGCATAGGTCAAGATTGAAAAAAATACCCAACAAGTATGGATGGATTCCTCTGCTCTTGACATGTTAAAAATACTACAGTCAAGTTTAGGACATTGGCTTGACTTTCAAAAGTTAGACAATTAATACTTTCTGAAAATCACATCACTTGCAGTATCATCCCTGGGGGTGTTCAAGAAAAGACTGGATGAGGCACTTGGTGCCATGGTCTAGTTGATTGGATAGGGCTGGGTGCTAGGTTGGACTGGATGATCTTGGAGGTCTCTTCCAATCTGGTTGATTCTATGGGTCTATAATTCTATAGAACAAAGAAAACCTTTCTGAAAGTTCTTACTGAAAATCAAAGGCTAAGCAAACAAACCAAATAGGAGAGCTTATGATTTGTCAATACCTATATCAGACAGGTTTAATTTAGTACATTACTTAAAAGGAGATGGATAGTTGCACTGCCAAAGCTTCCAGGAATCCCAGCACCCAAATATCTAGCCACTGGTAGTTCAAACATACAACACAGACAACACTAAACTGTTTACACCCCAGATATTGGGAAAGAAACAAAAGGCAGACAAGCCACTGATAAGACAATACTCTTTTATTAGTAATGTGACATACATTTTTCAATGGTCCTCTAAGTTTGCCATAGCATTAGAACTTCTGTGAAAATGAAGAAGTTGTGTTGTTCTGAAGAACAAATTCCTGAGCCAGGCAGCTAACAGTGGATTAAGACGTTTAGGATTAACATCTGTCTGTCTTAAAGAGAAGATAATGAAATTGCTACATAAAATTATTATTCTTCATAAAGAATTTAAGTCACTGATAAGCATATTTTATATATATACACATATTTACCTCTGGTTTTTCTTCATAAAGAATTTAAGTCACTGACAAGCATATTTTATATGTATATATATATATATATATACACACACACACACATTTACCCCTGCTTTTCTGGCATGAAAGAACTGATCTAGTATTGATAAATGTATATATATTAATTCATAAACTAAATGAAATCTAACAAAAATAAAGAAATATATTGCTCTGAAGCAAAACTCCTAGACATCACTGCATTCTATTTCTATTTCCTTCCAACCTCCTTTAGACTGAACAAGACTCAATTTGATGTGCTGTTTGTGCTGGAAAATGAGCCTTTTCTAATGCATTTTATTCTGACTTATTTTGCCTGAAGAACTGAAGTGTTATTTCAGATTTTTCTCTTCCCCCACATCTCATCTGCACTTTATCTTTGACTCATTACCTCTTTATCATTGGCCTTTTTCCTGGTTGATTATGAGTCCATTGGTTTATTATGGATCAGTTTATGACTGGAACATGGAGAGTACCCCAAAAATGTGCAATAAAAACACAACTCATTGCTCCAAAATGCCAGTTCCCAAATATGCTTTTAAAAATCAAGACATATTAATTTTATGTAAGCATTTCTATGTAGCCAAAGCAGGCTTGGAATGATTTTGAATCTTATCATTATAAGTTATTGGAATGATTACAGCAGAAATTCTGCTTTTTGTCCATTTTCTTTATGTATTTACAGAAAGAGATTTATTTTAAGAAGAGGAATATTTTCCACATCATTCTAATATAATTCAAGTTCTGTCTTGGACATTTATTAGTATGACATCTTAGGAGAAAATCATGGCAGTTTTGTGTGTGAAGAGACTGTAAATTCAGATCTTAAATAATCTAAACTTTAAGCAGTGATAGTTGTAGTAAAGGATACTCTGTAGCTGAAATACGTTCTGAAATTATGAACACTTTCAAATTTCTTATTCTTTGCAAAGCAATTTAACATCACATGTGCAAAAAAGACTAACAGAGGTTATACCAGGAAACATGAACACAAAGCAACTGTTCATTGTCCTTCAGCCTGCAAGATATACATTTGCTTTCAAGGGGAATTCTTATATTTGTCATCTTTACCTGAATGGAATCACAGACACTTTTACACATGGATTTTATTATATGAATTGGTTTATAACCTTGCTATTTAACATGATTATATGAATTACGAACTGTGATTTTATTTCTTCTGTAATCTCTATAGAGTTAGCCATTATTTTTACATGTCTGTGTCTGGCATTATGCACCTTTGAAATTGTGCCAGAAATATTTATTGTCTTATTTCTGGCATTCTGGGACTCTGTGGTTCTGTTTGGTTTCCACCCAGAACAAAGCTTATTAGCAGATCCAGTTCTCTGTACTTTGCTGTAAACAATTTTAATGTAAATTTAATACTTCATTTAAGTGAGGTCTTCTAACAATCAGGAATATGTATGAAGCACATTTAATGGAGGTAATGTTCTATCTACCATTTTGAGCAGTTATCAAAAGAAAAATATATGTACTAATTAGAACTTTCCTTCTCATTGTCTGTCTCTTCCAGCTCGACTAATAAGAAAGCACTAAAACTAAGTCAGGTTGAATGGGAACAGGACGTTGTTTCTACACTTGTCTGTGCTCTGCACACACACTCATCACCCTGAAAGGGAGGCTTGCTGCAGGGAGAACAGCACATTCTCCTTCTCCCCTTTATTTGGTTCCAGATTCCATTATTCTTAATCCAGTAAAAGTCCTCTTAAGGTCAACAGGAGTTTCATTCAAATTAGTACATAATTTGGCCCTCAATTTGCTGGGTTAGTTCCCACTTTGTCCAGTAGGCACAACCATATTAAAAAGGCTATTTTAAAGCATTCTTTATTTTATTTAGCTTCAAGGAAATAAATGCTAATAAAATTTAAGGATGTACTTATGTGTTTATTAAAGAGGAGGAATCCTGTTGAATCAGAACCCTAATTTGTTTAAAGAGCAAACTGCTCCAGGAAGCAAAAAAATAATATAGCTGACTTAGGTATTAGTAGAGTTCAAATACTTTCAATGAGAATAATCACACTTCCATTTGGAGGTTAGGGAAAATTGATTTAGTATGTTTTTTTTACAGAACATTGAGTTATTGTTTATACCATAATCTTCTAACTATAAACATATATTGCTCGTTATAAACATTAAAGAATCAGAGCTTGAAGCCATGTTCATCAAGGAATGGAAACGTAATTACACGTGTGTAATAACTGCTTCTACAGCTTCATACATGATCTGAAGCACAGCTTATCTCAGATAGAGGCAAAACCATCTTTCTGCTTCTCATGTGACAATGTTACACTAGGCTTCTTCTGTTTGTTCAAGAAATCTCAGTGATAAAATAAATGTAGGCACTTCAGTGTTTTAGGAGAAATCCCTTTCCTGATTCTTTGCGCCACAAAAATAATCCAAAGTTTAATCATGTTCCTAGACATACTGGCAGAAATTTATAGTGCTCAAATGAAGATGCTGCTGCTATTTCTGCTTTAAACTTCATGGCTTTTCAGGTACAGGTATATACCTGCACTCCAGCATATCTGCCAAGAGGTTTAAGTCACTAAGGTGTGTTGTTTTTTTTTTTTTTAAAGCTTTTAAATGTTTATATCTTTTTCCAAAGAAAAATAATCACCAAATAATAATAGTAGTAAAAACAGCAATGATTGTAGTAATAAGTATGAGCAATGGTAACATATATAGCATTAGTAACAGCAACAGCAGCAGAGAAGGACGACAAAGCTGGTGAGAGGCCTGGAACACAAAGCCTATGAGGAGAGGCTGAGGGAGCTGGGGGTGTTCAGCCTGGAGGACACTCAGGGGGGACCTCATTGCTGTCTACAACTGTCTGAAGGGAGGCTGTAGCCATGTCGGGGTTGATCTCTTCTGCCAGACAACCAGCAACAGAAGAAGGGACACAGTCTCAAGTTGTGCTGGGGGAGGTGTAGGCTGGATGTTAGGAGGGACTTTTTCACAGAGAGAGTGATTGGCATTGGAATGGGCTGCCCAGGGAGGTGGTGGAGTTGCTGTCCCTGGAGGTGCTCAAGCAAAGCCTGGATGAGGCACTTAGTGCCATGGTCAAGTCGATTGGCTAGGGCTGGGTGCTAGGTTTGACTGGATGATCTTGGAGGTCTCTTCCAACCTGGTTGATTCTATGATTCTATGATAGCAAAGGCCAAGAACAATATTAAGTAACAGTAATAACAGTATTATTAATAATAATTAAGCAAAATCAAAGGTCTTAATCACACCAAATACTTTATGGAATAGAAAAGCTGATCTTGGTTGTTTCTGATGATTATTTGCAACTGTTAAAAAAAGAGTTTTGTCAGAGCCATTCACTTAAGTTGATACATGTTACCTGATGGATTATATATTTCTTTCTGAGATAATAGTTTATTAGGAAAATTCAGATGCAAAGTACTTCCTGAAAGTGCTGGAGCATTCAAATTTTTTACATGGTAAAGTATTGAAAAGCTCAGGGAATTAGAGGTAAGCATAGGAATACAGACATCTGACACTCCAAACATTACAGTTGCATCAGAGCATCAAGAGAAGCATACACTACTCCATACAGAAAAAAGCTATGGTGTCTTTTGCAGTGCTGCTGTTCCAGAGTGAATTTCTAAAGAACACCTTGCTGAAGTATATCACTGAAGTCCCTCAGGAACACTGTGGTTTTTGTGTGCTCTGTCACAAATTATTTGGTTAATCCATTTTTAAACCTTTCTTAAAGATTCCAATTTATATGTGCCTTGTGGCTTCTAGCCTCAATTCTTTCTAGCTTTCCCGTTCCTTTTGTGAGGACTCTACTAAACCTTTGTAATCTGGATTTTTTTTTTCTAGCTCTTTTCCCAGTCCCAGTCCAAACTGAAACTTGTAACAAAAAAAAAAAAAAACCCAACAAACCAAAAACATGACAAGAAAATAGTCCTGAGTCATTGCAGTCATGCTAGTGAAGAGTAAAGTGCAGGTTTGACCAACTTTTCCTCGTGAGATCCCACACAAGGCAGTTATTAATTACATGTATTTTCTTGCATTAGTAAAAAAAAAAGTTCCTATATTATTTTATTAAAGATATTAGAAACTTCCCTTTTTGACCAAAGCTGAATCATGCACATATGTGCTAATTACTATACATTTGCCATTTATGAAATGCCAGCATGAACTCATTTGATGTGAGATGCAGAGGAAACAGAGTCCAGGCCTTGTGAGATACAGATTGTTGGCTTGATTCAGTTTGGTTTATGCTAACACCACTGGCTGTGGTATGTTCAGCTGTGAGTGGGATGCAAAGACACTGCAGCAACTCAAATACTGACACTGACTCTGTTCCACCAGTAGTGGTAGTTTTGCAGCTGGAGAGCAGAGATGTTGTGAGATGTGCCTGGATTGCATCCCTAACAGCTGAGGCTTGCTCTAATTACTGAGGTGCCCACAGGGCGCAAGAAAGTAACCTGAAGCAAAGATGTGCTCTTGAGGAATCTCTTGTGGTGTACAGCAATAAGCACAGAATGGTTAACAAAACAGGTTATGGTACCCCAGTTTTGGTCTGAGCAATGGAGCATACAGCACCATCTAACTTCCAAACTGCATTCACTAACATTGCAGTGGAAAAAAAAGTGAGAAGGCAGCACATGTGGATCACAGTCAACAGTGGTATGGGTAGTGGAGTTTTAGGTCTTAAAGCTATCTACTTACCCCATTTGCCACAATCACATTTCCATTTGTACTGTAAACAATGGTTCTGTTTCAGCATCTAAAATTTTCAATCATCTAAATGAGTAAAACTATGTGGCCTCACTAGCCAGAGACATCCAGAAGCATCTGCTTTAAGAGAGTACTGAACATGCTTTGGAAGCCTGAAAAAAGCCCTCAAGTAAACACAAATTAGCAACACTAAGCTTCCCTTAACCAGACAGCATTATCCTAAGGCTGTATGGATGAATATATTTATTCAGAAAGATAAATTGGACTACTTGGCTGCTCATGGCTTGGATGAGTGGAGGCTTTGCTGGGTAAAAAACTGGCTGGATGGCCAAGCCTGAAAAGTGGTAGTAAATGGAATAAAATTCAGTTGATGTTCAATCACAAGCTATATGCCCCAGGGCTCAGTATTTGGGCTAGTTCCATTTAATATCTTTGTCAATGATCTGGATGAAGGGACCATGCACACCCTTATTAAGTTTGCATACAACAGCATGCTGGGTGTGAGTGTTGTTCTGCTTGAGGGTAAAAAGACTCTGTAGAGGAATCTGGACAGGCTGGATTGATGGGCCAAGCTCAGTGGTATGAGGTTCAGCATGGCCAAGTGCTGGGTCCTGCATTTGGGCAGCAACAATCCGAATGCAAAGCTGATATGGGAAAAGGGCTAGAGAACATAGAGTGTAGAAACCTAGTTAAATCATTAACTGTGTGAGCACTGATATAAAGCATCATCAAGCAGATAAACACAAAGGAGGTGGGTTAAGCTTGAGAGGGGAGGGTCTTGAAACACTTTCATGGAGAAGAAGGATTCTGTATTCAAAGATGAGAACATTAGAGACTCCAGCCAAGAGTGTGACCCACAACTAATGCTAGGTGGACAAAAGGTAGAGAGATCAGCCTGAGGAAGATGTCGGCCTTCCTCCCAAAGACCCCAAAAGGTGACCACCAGGTGGCAATGAGCATGCATAAAAAGGTGGGACAGTATGGAAATGAGTTCCAGGAATTAACTGTAATATCTCCTCCTGTTCCAAGAACTAATTATAGTAACCCTACCCCTGTACTGAATATCCATGTTTTTGTAGCATAACTGTTCTACCTGAACCAGGTGAAGGTGTGCAAGGGCTTTGGAGGATGACCTCCCCTTGTCACCCAGCGCTGATTAAACATGCCTTACCTAATAACATTTTGCGTGTTGTGAGGTCACATTTTCCATATGTCAAAGCTTAGAGACTTTGGGGAGAGTGGCTGGAAAGCTGCCCAGCAGAGAAAGACCTGGGAGTATCACTTAATGGACAGCTGAACGTGAGCCAGCAGGTGGCCAAGAAGGTCAGTGGCATCCTGGCTTGCATCAGAAGTAATGTGGCCAGCAGCATTAGTGCAGTGATTGTCCCCCTGTACTCAACACTACTGAGGCTGCACCTCAAATATTGTTTAGTTTTGGGTCCCTTGCTACAAGAAGGACATTGAGACGCTGGAGCATGCCCAGTGAAGGGAAACTAGGCTGAAACTATAGGAGTCTAGAGCACAAAACTCAGGGAACTAGAGCACAAGGCTGAGGGAAATGGGGTTATTTAGTCTGGGGAAAAGGAGGCTGAAGGGAGACCCTCTTGCTCTCTACAACGACCTGAAAGGAGGTTGTTGTGGGATGGGAGTCAGGTGTTCTCTCAAGTAACAACTGATAGAATGAGAGCAAGTGGTCTCAAGTTGTCCCAGGGGAGATTTAGATTGGATACCAGGAAAAAAAAATCCTCACTGGAAGGGTTGTCAAACACTGGAACAGACTGTCCAGGGAAGTGATGTAGTCATCAACACCAGAGGTACTTAAAAGGTGCGTATATGTAGCACTTAGTGACATAGTTTAGCAACAGACTTGGCCACCCCAGGTTAATGGTTGCACTCAATGATATACAGCCAGCATACATGAATTTTGCGATTGTTACCATGGAAAAAAACACTTATTGAAAGCAAACCAGTCTTCAGTTATGCAATCAACACATCCTTATAGCCCCTTGTTGGACACTTTCCAATATATTCTTGTCCTTCTTGAACTGGGGAGCCTAGAACTGGACACACTCCAGATGTGGTCTCTCTCTCTTCATTTGCTCTGAATGAACTTACCTGAAGCCCATGCTAGACCATGATTCACAGCTGGAGCTGTTACTTAGCTAATATTCTAACTAGATAATAACACAGAGTGGCAAGATTCACTCTGAACAGTGGCAGAAGCTAATTAAAATGCTTAATTTCCCAGTGTCAAAACTAAGAATTGTCCTGGCTCAAGCTAAACCAGAACCAATTCTCTGATCAGTGATTTTACTTTTCAGCTAAGCCTGTTCTAAGTGACTGCTCTTTCTGAAGTTAATGGCATATTTCTGCAGACAGTGTCTGCTTCTCTAAGTGATAGCAGTTGGTGTTTATAATCATCACCAAGGATTCACACACAGAAAGGCTCTTACATATACTTGCTCCTATAGAAACCAGGATCATTGCTAAATCGCGTGTACCATGTTGGAGTGATGTAAATGGAAGGGTTATACTTAAGTTAAAACGTGGTATTTGTGGGGAGGAGCTAAAAAAGAGATGTGACCAACAAGGTGTCATGAAGGCAGGGAATGAATGTGGCCAAGTCAGGAACTATACAAATAGAATCATTTTATTTTCCTGAAACCCCCTGCCCCCAAACTATATACAAAACCAGTTTATGGTTTATTTACAGATTCTAATTCAATTGGGAATTCTTCAAGAGGATGTTATGGAAAAATGTAGAGATTTAGGAAGTTAGAAAATGGAAAAGGCTAAGCTATAAACACAGCTTTACCCCACTATCAATCAGGCTGTGCAGAGGAATTAAGGGAACAGCAGGCTTTACTCATGGAGGTGAGATAGGTATTCGATGATGATCCCCTGATGGATTTCTCTGCAGCTCGGCTGCCTCCTGACACTGTAAGCAATATCCAGTAGTCTGGATTCACGTGGCAGAAACCAAAGACAAGTGGAAAAGCTGCCAAACTCAGAAATGTCTCTGGACATAGCTTCCACAAGACAGGGATTCATGGAAGCAACTCTGCCTCTGCAGTGGCAGGGAAGATACAAATTGCTAGGGTCTCCCCAGTTTGGGATAGCAGCCAGGAAGTGGGCTGCTGATATGGTTTGAGAGTAGCTGGGGAGCTCTCTCAAAGGACCCCATGGCTTGTCAAGCTTGCAAGTTTGCACAGAATTGTGCAAAAGTGGGGAGAACCATCCAAAGGCAGAGACACTATAAAACCAAGAGCTGTGTAAAAAGGTAGGGGCTACCCAAAAGCAGGAATAGTTCAAAATAGGAATTCCATCACATCAGGAACCTGTCCTGTCAGGAGCTCTGTCAAGGTGGGGATTTCTTCATTTATACTTTTCTAGACAAAGTGTCCACTTGGCATTTTATACTGGGCGTGAAAACCCAGCCAACCACCAGCCCGATTCCAGCACAGGCTTCCACACGGGTCAATACACGTGTGGAAAGGTGCCTCCTGCTGTTCCCTCTCCAAGCCTGCAGGGTGGTGGGGTGAAAGCAGGTTTCACACCTTCTCCACCCCATTCAAACTCCAGGGGAAGAGGGTGAGGGGGGAAGAGGGGGAAGAAAAGAAAGGAATTTGGACTATTTCAGAGCACAAGGTATTCTATTCCATGCACATTATATAAAGCTGAGTGATTACAAGGGTCAAGCCCTCTTCTTCAATGGCTGGTGTCCAAAAAGGACTCTCTTCATTCTTCTGTCTTTGATTCCAGCCTGTGTGTTCCTGAATCCAGTTCTCATCTGCTGCTGAATCCAGTCTGAGACTTCCCTAGTGTTAACCCCGCAGCATCAGTGGTGAAGTGCTCATCTTCTGGGAATTTTGATATTGCTTTTAGGCATATTTCATTATTTTCTCCTTATGTTTTATTTTTACTGTTACTGTTTCACTAAAACTGTTTTACTTCTTTTTTCCCCCAAGTCTTTAAGCCTCTCTCTCTTATTTCATTTTCCTTCACTTTCTGAGAGAGGAGTTAGCCCATCTCAACCCATAACAGAACTAATGTCTGGCAGATGATCAGATTTAGCAGCTCTACTACTCAAAGCTTGAAGCTGACTGTGGTGCCTGGAAAGGTGGTGGAATATTTTGGTTGTCCTCTGTGACCTAAAAGCCTTGCCTATTTTGTTTGGATTTGAACTGTTTGAAATGGATGTACTAGGTCTGTGTGGGAGTTGATTGAACAAATCTAAGTTGATTTTTGTCGGTGAAAACCATGGCCAGAGTCACTCTATGAACACCAATGTGGTTAAAAGTTGTGCTCCCTTTATCGCGGTGATACAGTGACTTCTATGCCAAGCTTAGGAGAGGCATACTCAGCTAGCTTAATTGGTACACACCTAAGGCACAGATAGGCTAAGGCTGTGTGTGAGGTACAGATAGGGTAAGGCTTAACGAAAACGTTTATGGGTCAGCCTCCTGCGGGCAGCAGATCCTGCCCCCTTGCAGCTGGACGTGGGGGTTTGTTTCATCGCCTTAGTTCCTGCCTCCGAGATGGGCTCAAGGGCACTCTTTGCAGCACAAGTTGCTCATGTTTATCAAATCGCGTTCTTTGTCAGCAAGAAATCCACCCACAGATTTTTTTTTCACTGTAGCACTTACGCTGCTGTGTTTGAGATTCTGTGATTAAACTAGCACTGATAACAGTAATGTTTTAGCTGTTTCTCAACAGTACTTGCACGGTGTCAAGGATTTATCTATTTCACACTCTGCTCCCTGGGTGAGCAGGCAAGAAGCTGGGGGAGGCAGACAGGATAGCAGTGCAAGAGTCACCAAACAGACATTCCGTGGTTTATTTTCTTCACAATTATTTTTTAACCAAACCCGCAGGCATTCTTAATTTTACACATCCTGATCTCTTCCCCATCCTGCTGAGAGGAAGTGCGCAGCAAGTTGAGTATTTACCTGCTGGCCAGGGTCAGCCTACCACGACTGGAAAAACCTGAACATTGACGGGCTGGGTCATGATGCGCTGTTGCACACAACTAGTCCGACAACGCAGAAGCCTCCGAAGGTATGCAGCTTCTGCCTCGGTATTTTTACTTCAGACTCTCTAAAGGACTTTCTTCTACGTCTCACTAGGTGCTCCACTTGTGTGTCTATAGTGGCAAACTTCAGAGCAAGAAGGCACTGAAGACCTTGCGAGGACGTGCAGACATACCAACTACTGAGTTTCTCGCCCCTCTCAGTATGGGACACTATCAGCCAAGAAAGGCCACCACGTTAAAACAAAGGTAAAGCATCGAGAGGATTAAACAAATGCAAAGTGCTGCTTCTCTCAAAAAGCGTTCGAAGATTGTCCACTGCAATGAGGGGTGCAATGAGAGCTGCTCTCTGTAAACGAACATCGACAGAGGTAGCAGGGCGAGCTCCGCCTCCCTAGCTGTATCTGCAATAGCGAAACAGAGGCAAGCGCCTTGTCTTGTCTGGGCACTGCTGCCTCTCACCCGGTACCACACCACCTGGGAGCGGTGGGCTGCGGGGAGCGGTGGGCTGCGGGGAGCGGTGGGCTGCGGGGCGCGGTGCGGAACAGCGAGCGCCGCTAACAACCACCCGCCCCAGCACCCTCACCCTCACCAACGGGCCCGGCTCAGCCCCGCCCCTGGGCCAGCGCGACCTGCGGCAGCTGAGCGCTGATTGGCTGCCGGGCCCGCGCGGCGCCTGATGGGAATACCGCCCCGGTAACCGTCCCCTCCTTCGGCGGGTGGCGGCAGGATGCGCGGCCCGGCCCGCGGCAGGTACGTGCTAGTGGGGGAGGAGCAGCCCGGCCCGGCCCGGCCCGGCCGACTCCGCGCTACAGACTGGCTCCACCATGGGCGTGGCGGCGGGAGAGGGTCACCCGACGCTGCCCGTGATCTCGGTTCGGCCCCGCGTTCCTGGGGGCCAGAGCAGAGCACAGCTGGGCGGGAGCGCTCCCGCCTTCTCCCGCCTTGTCGCGGGTAGCCGGACGCGGCTGGGCAGCAGGGCGGTGGCGGGTTGGGGCTCAGCCTTGGAGGCGGAAGGCGTAGGATGCGGGGAGGGGGATGGTCGGCGGCTTCCTCGCCTCCCTATGAAGAGAGGGGTCGACGGAGTCGGGGGTTTGGCCTGATTGACAGGGCGGCTGTCCGGGAAGGCAGGCGCCAGGAGCCGAACCTGACCTCTGCTGCCATCTTCCCTGCCCGCGGGCCCTTGGGCTCTCTCCCTAGGCCACAGGCGGTCGCTCTCGCGGGCTTCAAAACAGGACTGAGCTTCAAAAAGAGCGCCTGACCCTCCCACTCCTTGCTCCATCGCTTTGGAGTCTCTGTATGGGAACTGATTTGCCTTTCTAATAAAGGCTTTACAAGGCATAGGACACTTCCAAACCCAGTTGAAAAGGAAGTTTAAACTGGGGAAAATTCCAATCTTTTCTTAGTTGAAAGGTGCTAGGTTAGGCTAGCAGTGGGTGATGGATGATGCTTCTGGGTTTTCTTGTACTCGTTTCCTTGTCCACGATGTTTATAGCTGGAAAAACTTTGAGTGGTCACTGTGGAGGTTTCTGAGGTCAGTAAATTCTCGGTGAATATGAATTGTGGTGAGCACAACTGGTGATTCCATTTGAAAGATAGAACTTTTGTTCTTCTTAATGGTAAATATCTGAGACTGTTTACATGAAATGAAGTAATGAGTTTACAGAAAATTCGTTTGAAGAGCATTCCCCCTGTACCCAGGGAAAAGGCCTGTATGTCTGTGTGCAAAGCCTTGATTTTTCTGACTTCTTTTAATGTGACTTACCTTGATGTTATTTGGTCTTGAATTTCAGCATGTCTCCATCTGAATGAATAGGTTGGTGAATGACTTCTATAACTGCATGATTCATGCCTCTTGTTTCAAAAGAGAAACTTCCTGATACTCTTCACTGTTGCGCTTCTGCTTTCCGTTTTACTAATTGCTTATTTTTGGGGTAGAGGCAATGCCATCAGGAAACTTTTTTTTTGAGACCCAAGTAATAAAATTGGTAGCAATGTTTTCTTAAGTGTCTACATTAATTGTTTCTTGATATTTCTGTTGTGTATTTTAAACCTAAAGCTAGTAAATGTTGCAGCTAAATCAGACATAATGCTTGTGGAAGTGAGCATGATTGCAGCAGTGCTCAGTGAGAGGAAAGGACAGCTCTGGATAAAGAATCGCAGCCTTTGGAAGGAAAAAGATCCGTGCAGTACTGTGATCATTAGAGCCTGGGAAGGAAGGAAACTTGTGGAAGGAGGGCTCTTACCCTGAACAGGAGGGTTTTTGTGTGTGGAGCAGCAGGTGAGGAGAGAAGAAGAGAGCTTGAAGCAGTCGAGAAAACTTCTTGTCATGTCAAAGAGAAGGGCGGGAAGGAAACCATAGAAAATGATTCACCTCTTAGCTAAGGACTTGGTGACTAAAATCTGAATATGAATTTAGTGGCCCTAATTGCTTAATACCTCTTTGGGGAAGGATTTTGGTAGTGTTACTCACCACAGAGTAGCATACCTAAAGCCTGTCAGCATCATAGTTGGTGTAAAATTATGTGCAGGGTGACACTTGTCAAACCTGTTTCCTTTCCAGGTATTTGCCGGGTAGTTAAAAAAAAAACGTATGTAGAGATAGCACTGAGAATGTGTTGCTGACAAAGGTCACTGTCACCAATGGCTCGTGGATAACCGTAAGATCCTCTAACACTTCTACTACAGATGTTCTCAAACTCTGGCTTGAAGGAAAATCACACAGAAGGCAGCTGTGTGAGCATGTTCTTTTTTGTCCACAGCTGTGAGCTACTGTACTGTTGATGCTAACAGCAGTGGTAACAGTAGAGAAGCAAACTAGATCTAGGAGCCTGGTGCTAAATTTACAAACTTCTTGACTGGTGCTTTGACATAGCTTTTTTATTGTGTTGCAGTAAACATACTCTCTGGCTCTGTAGATTTCCAAAGAAAGTATCTTCTCAGATTTACTGTGGTCCCTGCCATGTGAAAACTGCCCTGTAACTGTGAAGTGGCACTTGTGTAAAATTTTCAGTGTTACTGTGTGCTTGAAAAATAATAATGCTGGTGTTTCACTGAGTTGAGTTGCTGTAGTGGTGATTATTTTGAGAATTTACTTGAGTCAAAAGGGTAATTGCTTTCTCTGTAGCTCACCCCTTTGTGCTAGCAGTTTGGCAGCAGCAGAGCTAATCTGTCCATCTGTTCTGTCTTCGTTTTGGCGACATTTCAAATACGGATTTCCTTATCTTTGAGGATTGGTTTTTGAAATTGAGGCCTATAGTTCTGGATTCTCAAGTCCATGGCTTTCTCAAAGTGAAGAGGTTACTATACTACAACAGCATTTGTACTAGTGAGCAATGTGTATTCTGTACTATATTAATTTGTTCTGACAGACTTTGACAATTTGGAAACAAAGAAACCTAATCTCAGTCTGAATTTAAGATAACTTTTGGTCAAAAATTGAAAGATAATAAACCAGATAGTAATCACTTATATTTCTGCCAAACTGGGTCAATGCTTTGTTTTAATAAGTCTTACTGTTTCAGAATTAAAAGGTTGAGCCTTAGTTGGGATTAATTTACTCGGGATTGCTATGAACCTATCACTTTTTAATATCTGGGATTAAGACTTGTGAATTAAATGACTGGATAAAAGTTCTGTCATTCTAAGGCTCAAAGTGAATTAATTCCAACTACTTGCTGATGGAAAGTTGCCATGCTTTTGTTTTAAGCCTTGATCCAGATTGTCAAATTAGTGCTTTTCATGTGTTCCAGATTTCTGTAGGATAAGTTGAGCTACTTTTGCACCTTTGGAATTGCTTTGAGGCCATTTGATATGTTGTGACTGGACCGTGTGTTGCATGCAGGGAAAACCTGCCATTGTAGTGCTGTTCTAGAGCAAATGAAATCTCTCTGATTATTTGAACTTAAAACTGATGGTACAAAGGAAGAACAAGAGTGATATCTAATAGATTATTCTTGATGAAAGCATGACAAGGAGGTAGACTTTTTTTTTTTGGAGATGAACTCATAATTAGTAGAATTCCAGTGCTGGATTCCTGGAGTGCCAGCTGAAAAGGAACATTAGGAGATATGCTTGTGAGTAGCAGAGGAAATGCTATTCCATAATATTTTTTTTTCCTATTTCTGATGGAGGATTTGGATGGCTTTTTTTAGTAGTCATTTTTTAGCAGTTATTTTGAGCCTCTGTTTCTGAGGACTTGCCTCTGGTTAAATATTTCCAAAGAAGAAAAGAAATTTAGCCACTTCAAGGCTGATCAGCTGACTTACAAAATAGTCTATGAAACAAAAGACTGGATTTTAAAGTAACATATAAGATTATTAGGCAATGGCTTTATGCAGTATTTTTATTTCTTAGGATAATGGAATAAATTCACTAATCTTGGACTATGCTGTTGGTTTGCTCCTAAGAACTTAATGCTTCACTTCTAGCTGTGAATTCTTATAGAAGATTGACAGTTCTGCCAACATTTGTCTACAACAGAAGATGGGTGGAATAATTTCAAGGTGGAGGGTAAGTAAGATTGTGTAACAATATAATAATCTTTAAGAGATGGAAGTACGCATGATGTGATTCTTAATGTCTATTGGTTGGCTGTTAATGCTTGTTGAATGTTAGTGCTAAATGTTCCATGCTAATTTGTCATTTAAAAGTCCAGTATGGGGACATAAATGACCAAAAATATTCTCTGCCAAATCTCTAAATGTAAAACTTTGCAACTGTCTTTCATTTCCTTTGTAGTACCAGGCTTGGTACTGGTTTGGTTAATGTATAAAAATAGTTTTAAAGTCTTCATGTAGAATTAAATAGTGTTGTGGTGCTTTGTTAGGATAGGTACAGCAGCATCTGTCACTTCCAAGCTTGGTGGGTGTTTTAGGTTAAGATAGATGTATTCAGAATCTAATGTTGTCTGTTTTCAGTAATGTTTTGATAGCAACTTACACAAGTCTTTCTTCCTAACTTTCGATTGGCTGAATGGTTTACTGAGTTTGAAGAAGAGTCGTGAGGTTTTTTGACTACTCCCCTGGCTGCTGTCATTTGTTTAAGTTTACCTGTACCATATTATCAGTGGACTTCAGCACCTCCCATACAAAACTCCTTTAAAGGGAAAAGTTTAGGTGAAATGTCAGTTTTGTGTAGTAGAAAGAAACTCGCTTTCATGGGGATGTAGTGTGGGCTGTGTTTTTTGATTTTGTGACCTGAAGGGTCAGGGAAATTAGTGGCTTTATACTTGTCACGAATCAGGAAAGATTCCTAGAAGATGGGCTCAAAGTTGCTCCTAAGGGGAATGGACGTGATAATGCTTATTTGCAGTTGTTTATAATTTATCTAGACCATGTGTCTGTGTGGAATGAATAACAATGAAAAGCTTAGTTTCTTGGCTAAAGGCTTCTTGTGTATAATCTCTTTGTTTTGCCTGTTCCGTCCACATGTCAATTCTCCTTGCTTTACTTCCCACCCACACATCCGCTATTGCTGTACATACTTTATAGGTTTTCATCTTTTTGTAGAGTAGGAGAGGAGTCTTCATTTAATAATACTACCAACTGTACAGCAGTGATTCACTACAGTCCCTTCTCTTTGTCCCTATTAAAGAAGGCGGTCTTACTTTGAATGAAAGTAGATAATATTAATAATATGTCTTTTTGTTAGGAAACTGATATGCAATAATCCTCAAAATATACTTTTTAAGTGAGATTAACATTTTTATTCTTTCCCTTGTAAGCAGGCAAAGCCTTCCACTGTAGAAGTATTAGAAAAAATTGATAAGGTATGTGCTTGCTGTTTGGTGGTGTGTTTTTCCTTGCTGCTGGTAGTGTTTTTCAGTGATATGCATCCTTTTTTTGCTGGCCGTGCATCTTTTTTTTCATGTTGGGAAAAATATTGTCATGGAATTGTAAATACTTTAGCTGTTCCACTTGTAGGTACACATCTGAGTTTCAGATGAGTTGCTACCTTTTTCCCCCCTTACTATTAGTCATTAAAAAAAACTCCATACCTATAATAGACAATGAGAAATTACAGTTTAAATATTTATTTAGAGAACCTGAAATGAGAAAATGAGAATGAATATGTAGTTGGCTTGATTACACAATGTAATTAAAATGGATGGTTAAACTCCTATGTCATGGAAAATGTTGCCAATGTAACGTTCCATTCCTCAGGCTCATTAGAAAAGCTTCAGATAAGGTTTTAAGTGTAAGCGACGTAACTGTAGTGGCAGTAAGGAAGGTCAGGGACAGACGAACTGAATAGATGGTTCAGTAATCACTAGTGACTCCTTTTTTGCAGCCAACATTTGTGACAGATGTCTGTACTCTATGGGGAAATTAGCTGTTTTGAAATACACTGTTGATACTTTTTTGTTTTCCTTTTAATGAAAGTGTGAGTACTTACTTTGTCACTTAAAATGCTTGATAACTTAATTTGCCAAAAGCATGAAATGTTTAGTGTTTCACTCTTAATGTGAGGAAAATACAGAAATGAAAACATGTGAAATGACAGATTTCAACAATTTCCCATGTTGGTAGATGAATATTATAAATGCTTGAAATTCCATAGGTGTCTGGTGATTGTTGTAGATTGTGAAGTATGGTTGTTAGTGATGTATGTGATTGTAAATATAGGTGTTCATAAGATATTATCATTTTCCACCTGTCCCCAAGACAGTAATGCATTATAAATAGGAAAGCATGCCTGATTTGTAATAATTCTTCCCAGTAGCGATGTGTTAGTGCTAATACAGTGCAAGTGACTCATATCATAACCTTAGTAGTGTGATGTATTTATACTGGGACATTATCTTTGGACAAATAAAATAATTTATCAAAAAGCTGCTAGACTTTTCTAATCAAGTATCAAATTGATATGACTACTTTTAGCAAACACAAGCAGCTCGTTAAACTACCAATTCCACTGATAAGTTTGAACTCTATTTTGCAGGAAATACAGACATTGGAAGAATTTAGGGAAAAAAATCAGAGGCTACAGAAACTATGGGTTGGAAGGCTGCTTCTCTACTCTTCACTTCTTTACCTTATCACCTGCTTAATTGTGTATTTGTGGTGTCTTCCTGATGGATGGACATCAAGGTTGCGTATGACGCTTCCATTTTTTGCATTTCCATTGATGTAAGTAAATAAGCATCTATTCTTTCTTTGTTTTTCTACTGCTGCCTGTTTGATAAAAGGAGATGGAACATACATCTCAGCAGGGGTTTGGGTTTGCTTTTGACAATCCTTGACTTGTCATAACTTGCTGATTTTTTTTTTTCTTTTAAAATAAAGTCAAGTTGTTAGGCAGACACCTTCTATTAGGGAAACGTCTCTTGTGGGTCTGGATTTAGTGTAGAAATACGTTTTACTAGAAGATCACAGAATGCCAGGCTGGAAGGAACCCCAAGGATCATCTAGTCCAACCTTTCTAGGTGATAGCATAGTTTAAATGAGGTAGTCCAGTATACTGTCCAGCTGAGTCTTAAAACTGACCAATGCAGGGGAATGCATTACTTCTCTTGGGAAATTATTCCAATGTTTAGCTGTTCTCTTGAAACTTTTTCTTCTGGATTCCAACTGGAATCTCCCCAGGGGTAACTTGTACCTATTATTCCTTGTCTTTTCCGTGTGAAAATGGAGTCCCCATCATCCTGGTAGCCACCCTTTATGTACTAGTATGTGGTAATAAGGTCTCCTAAGATTTCTTTTATCAAGACTGAACAAACTCGTTTCTCTCAGCCTTTTGTCATATAGCGGGTTCTAAAGTTACTTGACTTACCAAAATTGTACTATGGCTAGAGAGATACCTATATCTGACCAACTGCAATATAATGTAATACAAAAAGAGTATTGTCCTGGGTTTTATTTCTGCTGCTGTTTTGAAGAACATCACTGCTGTATGACAGTGACCTAAGCTGTGTCACATGTATGAAAAACTCAAGGTCATCAGCCTAGATATGTTGAGGACTAGTTTTACATAATATATTTTTATCTAGAAAATGATTGACTGTTTTCTTCACATAGAAAAAATCTGTGCATCATTGGATAGGGATAAGAGAAAGTATGCTCTGCTTTTTCATTCCACTGAGGTGATTGGTCACTCATCCTTATGAGTGACTTTTGTTTTCCAAGAAAATTACTTCTCTAAAGTAAAAAAAATGAGCTCCCACCTCACTAAAGAGCTGCTTCCCTGCCTCCCCTTCTCCTGGACTATCAAGGGGTAGGAGAAGCAGCCCTGCTGGATGTCTTTGGTACTTATGAGGAACATTGTGCACTTACTAATGACTGAAATTAACATTGTCAATACTGTCCATATTTGTACAGCATCTTTGTATGAAAAAATAACTTGTCAGTGCTCTAGCTTTAAACTTGAAAGGCAAAGTGTAGATATTTAAGACAGTGCTAGTTTGACTAGTGTGAGTTGTCATGCAGAAACCACATGCAAAAAAATACTTGAGGATGCATTTTGTCTGTCATACTGTTATGCATAGTGTACTAATATGCTGCTGTTATGGCATCCCGTGGAGAAGATACGTGGCCAACAATGTCTTGCTTGGAAAAGATTAATATAGAAATTAAAGCTCAAATCAATCTTTAGCAGCAATGTCAATTGATTTTTATTCTTAAAGGCACAAAGATGAAAATGTTAGGGTGTGAAGATTGCTCATGCTAACAGGAGATCCTCCCTTCCCTTAAATATGAAAGGATTACTGTAGAAATGAAAACTTATGAATGAATGCAATGGCTTCTAGTCTTATATCAATTTTTGCATTGGGATTTTATTACTTGATTTGTCTTCTAGGTCTTGTTTGTTTGTGTGGGTTTGTTTTTTTCCTTCTAGATTTCTAGAACATTACAAATTAGATATGGTTTACTAACTTTCAGAATTAGACTGTTGTTCTCATATGACTTGCAAGTGTTTATCTGATTTTTCTCTTAGGCTTACCCCCTCCTCAGCTCTTTTTGGCAGATATGAATGGCAAGCAGCTGCCAGCTTGTCTTTTGTTCTCGGTCAAGAGGTGACTCCATGCTGAATGCCTGGTGCCACCCAGTAATAGCTCTAGAGATTTTTTTTCATCCCTAATCAAACTGCAATATGTCTGCCTTTTCCAGCTTGCAGTCAGTCACCAACTTATTTTTGCCTTAGGTCATTCCCTCAGGGTCTTAGGAAGTTACTGATGCTGGTAGAGCAAGTGAAGTTCTTGAAATATGTAATTTAATTTTTAATGTATGTTGAAATATATTACTTCGGCTCTTCATGTATCAGCCTATTAGGAGAATGTTCTTGAAATGATTTTTATGTGAATTAGCTTCTGTTTTGTCTTGCATGTTGTGATTTTTCAGAAAAAAAATTTTTATTTAGTAAAATAGGTTTGAAATGGTTTGCTATTAAACTTTAACCTCAGAGTTCTTAAAGAGGAAATGTTTTTTGTTTCCTGAAGTCCTATCATATTAGTTCAGTAAATACTGTCCATATTTGTACAGCATTTTTGAGTGAAAAAAAATAACTTGTCAGTGCTCTAGCTTTAAACTTAAAAGGCAAAGTAAAATGTAGGTATTTAAGACAGTGCTAGTTTGACTAGTGTGAGTTGTCATGCAGAAACAACATGCAAAAAAAATACAAATGTTTTTTGTTTCCTGAAGTTCTTTATCTATTAGTTTAGATGACAGCTTTAGGTAGAAGACTGTTAAATATATGGTAAAAGAGAAAAAAATCCTTTTTCCTTTGTAACTTAGTCTTCAAGGCAATTCAAATCTCACAAAATATTTATTTTGACACTTTGTCAAGAGGCACATCTTGCATTTGTGTGAGCAAAGCTCTCTGTGTAGTTAGAGTACTTATTACAGCATACATTTGAACGTGGAATAGAGTTAAACTTCTTTCTGTGTTTCTGGGATGTTGGATAGGTTGCTCTTGCATTCCAGTTGTCTAATTTGCCTAACTCAGGTTGCATTCTTAATGATTGAAAGAGTTTTGAACTGGCTGACCATTGTGTAAATGCAAAAAATGTTCTCACGAATTGGGTCAAAACTCTATTTGAAATCTTGTAGCCTGCTTGCTTAGGCTAGCTGTTACTCAGAGAGCCTTTCTAGCTTTCAAGAATGTGGTGTGTGTTTTTTCTTTAATGAGACATTGATACTTGAGGCTTGATTATAGTGCTTGGTACTGGGAGAGCTTTGGATAAGATGCTTGAAAAGGCTTGAAATATGAGATTTGTGATTTGGCTTAGTCTGAATACCTTGCTGGAGAGATTGTCAACTTCACAATTATAATCTGTTCTGAGCTTTAAAACAAATGAAGTACTGATGATCACAGAGAAAACTTGCAAGTGTAAAATGGTCATAGATCAGTTTAACTTTATCTTGAGCAGGGACAAACTGTCTCATTGTTTGAGCTAAGTCAGCTGAAAACGTAGAGAAACTGAATGGATTCAGAGCTCTCTAAAATTGCCAGGAGTTAGGTCAGTTAACTCTTGGAAGAATATTTATACAGTAGCTGTATCACATGGTTTTGTTGGCTATTGAATTATTCCATCAAATTTCCCAAGTTTTAATACTGAGCCTTAGCTAGCAAGCTTGGTTTTCTGGGTAATATGTGTCATAAATCTTTCAAGTAAGGAATGATGACTTAGGTAATTTTCAGCTAGTCTCATATACCTTGATTTAAAAAAGTTTAAGAGGTTTACATGGAATGTTATAGCAGGTGATGGTGTTCCTGGAAGCTACTTTTGTAGTATTTCTAGCTGGAGTAATTTGGTTAAGTGTTAATAGGACTGTAGGATTTTATTTATATTGGTGTTAAATATTGTTGACAAGGTGCTAATTTAATTTTTAGTTTTCTGTGTAAATATTATTTAAAGATTTGTGTTCTTTGTATTTGCAAAGTTAAATTCATCTGGTAAGTCTCTTGTTTGCTGAATAACTTAATAAATGGTTACTGTAATATATTTTAATTAATATAATTCTTCTTTCTGTTTTAAAGAATCTGGTTTATAAGAACACTGATCATTTTTTTCTTTTCCAAAAGGACAGAAAGGAATAGTAAGTATTTTTCTGTCTTGTTTTTCTTAGAATATAGAACTAGTTGGGAATGATGCTTGCTATGAAAATGTAAATATTTAGGATAATCTGACTTCCAGGAAAAGAAGAGTAGTTTTTTGATTGATGCTGATGTTAGCATTAGCTAAGCTGTTGTTGCTACCACACAGTCCTTGAGCAGGAAGGAAACTGCTTGATGTTTCATTACAGTTTGCATGCTTCAAAATATAGTGTAGGAGTAACAAGGAGTACAGTATAGGAATGAAGTATAAACAGTAGTAGCAGTTCCCTTAATACTTGCAGGTATTCCATCAGTCTTAGTCTGTTCTCCTTACGTATGAGAAGAATTTATAGCAACTGTGTTTTAATTTGTCAAGACATTTTTTTCCTCTCCCAAGTTCTCCAAAGCATGCTTGTGTTTTCCAAAATGGAAAAAGGATAAACAGATGTTTTTGGTTCTGTTCTGCAAGCCAAGGAAAATTTGGAGTCATGTAATAAATGCAAAAAGTAATGCAGGTGTCCAATTGTATATGAAAAGTTGGTAGAGAACATGCAGGCTCATTCTAATGCAAAACCTAAAAACTCCATCTGTGATACTTGTCTGTAATAGTTAGAATTAAGTCCAGAGTTTCTTCGAAGGCGTTCCAGTCTGTAACAATATCTCATGGTGATGTGCGTAATAATACAGAAAACCTCCATGTTCCACTATGTTTTATGACTTGCAGAAGAACATGATGTATTTAATTTGTGACAGTTTGAGTTAAACACCACTTTTGGAATTTTTCTTTAAATTTAATGTTCGTGCTTGATATGCAAGCAAAGGACATACATTTTTATGTCAAAATAAAATTGTCTATGTATTCTATGGTGCTGTGTGATTTATTTCTATTTGCATTTCATGGCTGGATAGGAAAAAAATATGTATGTTTTCCTAGTTTAAGTGCATTTATTGCTATTTTAAACACAGAAGAAAGTCTAGTGCTTTTGTTGAACTTGTGTGTATATGGTTTAGTAACTGTTAGAACATTCAAAAGAGTTATTTCTGCATTGTTCCAGAGATGAGGTAAAAATAAAAATGTTTTACCTTAAAAATGTGTTTGCAGAAGAGAAATAAAATGTGTAATGCTAAGATTAAAGCAGTGTAGAAAATAGAGCAAACTAGCAACTGAGTGACTCAAAGGTTGCCTTTTATTTTGGGATAAGTTAATATAATATACTGAGTCACTGGAGGTGATTAATGCTACAACCACAGATAACCAGCATGTGCTGGTTTTGGGAACCATACTCTGAACAAGGAAAACTAGTGAGACACTGAGAGAGATTATGGAATTTCAGTTTTAAAGACTGCTGTGGAGAAAAATAAATGTTGGTGTTGACTTCTCCTGAGAGTGCTTTGCAGTAACTGCCATTTGGCCAAATTGAAGGGGCAGGTGTTTCATAAGGTTCTTGTTGATCACAGGAAGTAAAGCGATTGGCAGCAAACACCCATGTTTTAAACTGATTGCATTGCTTTGTGGGAGGCTATGCTTGAAGGTGTTCTAGGCATTTCTGTACCAAAAGCAGCTTCTGTTAGGTAACTTTTAACAGCTAACCAGACTGTGTCATTTGACTGCGTGATGCTGCACTGCATTGCAGTGCACTTCAAGGAGTGAATTCGTGTGGAGCTACGAGAGAGGCTGTGTTCTAAGATAAATGTAAAATTTAGTGGAGGGAGGTACCTTATTTATTTGAAGATGGAATTGCCCATCTTCTGTGGTCCAGCCCAGTGCTAAATATGTTTCGTGTCATATTTGTCTTAATAAGGAATAATTTCAAATATGTGCATGCCCATATGTAATATTTTGTACATTTAATAAAGTGGTTAATTCTATCACAATGGATTTCTACAGGCTGAAAAAAGTTCAAGTACTTGTGCCTTACTGTAATTTCAAGTAACAGTAGTGTTCCTGAAGTAACTTAAAAAAGTGTATATAGAATACTTCTATATAGGCATTTGAACTAGTTAGGTCCCCTCCAACTCGAGTCATTCTATCATATGATGACGTAAAGAAATACACAAACCAAATACATACTTGGTTTAATGGCTTTTGGTTTTGTTTTTTATATTTCTATGAAGCTTTTTCTTCTACCAGATACTCATCATGGGTAAAAAATAATTGTATTTTATCACAGCTGAACTGTTTGTATCTCAGAGTTGAGAAAAGGAAAAAGTTATAAAGTTACTTTTGTTTAAACTCTTCTGGTTGTGGTGTAGATAGGAGGGAAAATGGATTTATCCAGCCAATCTCTACAGTTTTAGACAAAGATTGATTTCCTTGAGTTTTCTATGAGTGCCAAGCTGCAAGCACTGACTTAAAGGAAAATCCCAGATGTATTTGACCTTTCTTCTTTCCCGCCCTATTAGAGATGTTAGGTGTCATGCCTACTAGTTGTTACAGAGTCTCTTAATATTTACTATTAAAATGATCCTTCTAGTAGCTTTTCTTACAAAATTGAGACTCTCTGCTGTACTGTAAAAGTAATGAAGGTGTGGAAGAGGTTGAGATTTGAAGCTCAGAACTGACCTGGCATTTGAAACTATCATGTGTTATGAAGCTTATGTGAAATATTGAAGCCAGTAAATCTGGTACTTGGATATATTAGTACTTGAACCTCAAGTGTTTTTTTTTTTCCCCCTCTAGTTTGACTCATGAGATTAAGTGTATTTGGTTCATTGTTGTACCAATTTTAATGTAGGTCAAAGCAGGGCATGGGCTGGAATTGCTTTGCTTAATGAGGAAATGGTACATAAAACTTTTTAATAGTTACAAGTGTAAAATGATAACAGTGGTCTACAATTTATAAGCAGTTTCAGCCTTTAAAATGATTTATTTTCACATAAAAACTTTAGATATTTTATGCAAAGATTACTAATGTTGTGTTGGTAGTGGGCAGTGCATAATTTTTCCTGATTGCACAGGATGAAGTCAATGTTTAGAGTATGCTGAAATAATCTATTTATATTTCAGAACTGATGTATTTTGTCCTTCTTTTAGATGATGCGCTGGAAGATTTAAAATCTCAAAAGAAAAAAATAGTAAGTAAGCCATCAAGAAAAGCTAGTTGTTATGGTCCACTAACATATTTTTGCATCTCTACTAATTGAGTTATAATACATAGATGAATAGCAGAGGGAGGAAGGTAAAACTACTACCGTTCCACTGTTTTCATGTATTTTCTAGTACTATACACTGCTTTTCTTACACCAAAATCACAAAGGTTTGCTTGAGTATCAGTATAAATGTCTCCTTTTCAGTTGAAGTTAAACTTGCTGTTTTAGTGTTGCTGGACCTATGTAAAGTGATTGTTTTGTCAGGAAATGAGAATGTATACTTTGCCTATACACTGCTGACTACTTTGACATTACGCAAGTGTTAGATGTTGCCCCAATGTAAACAGAGTACGTTTAGACCTTTAATAATTACTATGTCAACTAATGTTGTGTTCCTAAGTAGCAAAAAAGACTTCTCTTTCATAAAGTAGCAGCTTATTGTTTATATCTTAGAAGCATCACCACTTACTTCCCATAGCCTTCCATCTTATTTTTGCACTACCTTAATTCTTCCATTACTTTCATCTAAAAAATATTTTTTCACAAGTTAATGCAATTCTGTCAGTTCTCTTGAGGTCATCATATTTTGTGAGTTGTGTGGATAAGTTAACAGTATAAAACTGGTGCATGCTATGTATTTGCTTCAACTGGATCACCATTTAATTTCAGTAAAACAAGGATGAATAAGATTGCAAATCTTGGATATCTTGCACTCTTTGAAGTTTGCATCACTGAAAGATGTTTCCTTTCTATTTGATCACTTGATAAGGAACCTCTTTGTTATGTTTTTGGCTCTATCTCCTACCTCACAAGGCAAAATTTAAAAGCCAGAACCACCAAAACAGGGAAAGAACTCCCAATCAGTCAAACCACCCCCATGATCCCTCAGGTAACCAAACAGCCCCTCCTTGCCCCAAAAAAACTTAGTTGTATTATGAGACTTTATTGTTAATGAGTTTCCCAGTGTTCATGTCATGTCTCCTGGAATTTGCCATGATAGCTAAATTAATAGAAAACCCATAGCAAAGCTGTAGAAAAAGGAGCCAGGTAGTCTGGTGTTACGTGGCATTTCCAGAGGAAAGAAGTTTCACTGATGCTTCACTGTTTTTTTTTTTATCATTTTTGAAATGGAGTTCTAAAAATGATAACTTGCAGCCCAGTTATGTCATTGTCCTTTGATAAAGAGTTACTAATATTTATGTCTGCTATGAAGAAATCTCTTAAGTGGAAGTATCTTTTGGTTTGAGAGATGATTTTGAAAAGGAGAGGCTTAAATTTTCGGAGACTAATTAGTTTTAGTTAATATGACTAAAAATGTTCAATCTCATTTGTTTACTCATTGGGTAGCTTTGGAGAGAGAGTTCTTGACACAGAAAGTACAGTGGAGAACAAAACAAGTTTTGGAGTCAATGCAAAACCTTTATTTTGGGTTGCTTTTCTGTAGTCATAAAAGTCTTCATATTCTAGAACTAGAATGATGAATTTCTGTGAGAAGCACTTCTTAAGAGACATTGCATAAAAGATTAGCCAGGAAAACAGGCTTTTGAAGGGGAGGCTTTTACTTGGGGAATTGATGCTTCTGAAACAAGATGTAAATGTGTATTTTGCACATGCAAAAAATCAACATATTGCAGAAGAGCAGGCAGTAGGTAACTGCATGAATACTTTGTGAATGATATAAAAATCATAGTATAGCTATGGAGAATTCAAACCTGAAAGTATAAATTGCCATTAGTATATATGCATGTCAAGCTTTAATCGTTAAAGGCAAACTTCTAAATAGGATTAGTAAAACAGAATTCTGGGAAGTCCAATAATCTATAACTAAGTTATTTTTCAATCTGAGGGGAATAAAAAGTCCATGATTACCTCCTGATCTTGTGGGTGCCTGGTTCCTAGCAAGGAACCAGAAACAGAAGACTTATTGCATCCTCTTGAATCAGCGCGGTGTTGGTATTTTTTACTCAGAAGACTGACTCGGGAGTTCCACCATAATTTAAAGGTATTCAATCAAGCATTAAAATTAGATCATCATACATGAAGCCTAGCATGTTGAAATGAGATGTAAGTAGATGCAGGTAATGAGACAGAATATAATTTGTATTTTAGATAAGAATACAACTTTGGGTGTTTTTCATAATTTGGTTTTGATAATGTTTGGATTTGGTTTTTTTTTCTGAGTTAACTTAGGTTTATTTTTAGCTATGAGTAACTGTAGCAACATCTACATTGTAATAAAACAAAAACCTTTACCAAGTAGAGTAATGGGAGGGGAGTGAATTTTTTTTTTTCCTGTTGGATTTGAATTTGCTCCTGAGTTTGCTAATAGAATTGGTTAGATATTTGTTGTGATCCTCAAAATATATGGAATTTACTTAAATTACACATTTCCTGTTTATTTGTAATGCAAATTGTAGTCTAGGCACTGTCACCCTGCCATAATGGCTGTGGTTTTTCACTTCATTACAGCTCAACTACTCAATTTCTAGAGAAGTCTTATATTGGAGACAGTTGTCTGTTTGGAAAATGTTACAGTACTTGTGTTTTACAGACACTTGTGGTTCACTTTTTCCCTAGTGAGATGCTGATGAGTATTTACAATGGAGTAAGCTCCTCGTCTACTAGACATAATGCCCTTGTGGCTGTGCAGTGAACTGCTCAACAGAACTTCACTTCTATTCAAAAGGCTGAGTCTTTGGTGGCATAATCCTGTGGATATTCATGTGGTTATAGAAACTTGTCAACCCCAAATGCAGATAATTCATTTGGAATTGCCTATTAATACTGTATTTCAGCTCAGAGTTTGTGTAATACTTAGTTTCCATAGACCTGACTCTACTACTTTTTCCTACTGAACACATAAAAAACATGTGAAGTGTTTCTTTATGAATTTGGGGCACGGACTAAGTTCATTAGCTGTGATTAAAGTGCTGCATGAAGATACAACTTTTCTTTCCCTCCTTGATCATAAGGGATACTGTGGTTGAGTTGATGACTGTGTAGCTCTAATTTTGGTCCTGGGTTTCTCTGTTAATGAGGATGTCAGCCCTTAAGCCTTAATGTATATAGCTGAGCAAGTTCAGAGGGTTAAGCATATTAAAACAGAGGCACAGGACATGTATTAAGCTGCTACAAGTAGGAATTAGTGGAGAGAAGCAGTCTTGAAGATGGGATAATTCTTAGCCTGAGGACAGAGCTGTGAAGATAGAATAGTAATTACTTGGCTAATGTTAGAATTAAACTATGCTGAAGTTTGCTCAGCTATTCTGGTACAGCAGGCTGAGTATAATACTAGCCTTCATACCCATTTCAAGTAAGAATGTAAAAAGTTGCATCTGATTATTTTCCAAGGGGAAAAAAAAGTGATTTTGTGGTTTCCTTGGAGTTCTAATAACAATGGGGGAAAAAGGGTATCAGTATATTAATTACATTTAAAATAACTGATATCTAAAACTTTAATACCTTGAGTCTTCCAGGCAGAGGAAATTTTAGATTATTTGATAACCTTCAGTATGTGACAAACTTTACTAGAAGCTGCTCTTTGCATAAGCCCACTCTTGTCTACCTGGTATATGCTGGAGTACTGTAAATGTGTAGTTGGAATCTCAAAATCTGGTTAAAAATATTTTCTGATGAACTATCCAATGAGGTATTACTTTCATTCAGTGTTCTTGCAAAGCAGTTACTTTGATTTACTGTTCTTGTGGATGCATCCAGAGTCCAGCTACTTTATTATCTTAAATAATTTCCCTTTTTTAAGGACAGTTTTTCTGTGTATACTGATACTTTGCACGGTAGACAGAAATGAATCTTGTAGCTTTGTGTGAATATAGAGAAGTACCTCTCCATCGTTGGGTTTGACATACCAAGTAATGCAGTTTAAAAACTCACGTGGTAGTATGTTGCATAAGTAGTTGAATAAGTAGTTTGCAGTGTGCCAGTACTGCAGGCTTCCAGTTGCTAAATTGCATTTACAAGTAGCTTAAAATACGTTACTCGTATTACTTTTTAACAGGCAACTGATGTCATTACCACAGGAATTCTGTTTGGCTGCCAGTTGGAAAGGAGACCATCCATACAGTTAGTCAGAAGGGAGAATGTGGTGTGTGACCACACTACTTTGTTTAAGATGTGGTTAATTCCATGGAATAAGTTTGAAAAATCTGTAATTAGGCTCATATTAATTTTCACAGAGACTTCACTGGTCACTCAGCTTTTAATCTTAAAAATAGTGTACTGGTGAAGTAGTCTGTGACAGAAATTAGAAGATATCTTCATGGGAAAAGCTTTCAGTCTCAGAGAAAAGTGTATTATGGGGGGAAAAAAAGAGCAGGAGGTGTCAAGCAGTTTGCTGTGGTATCAAGCTGGTGCTCAGCACTTGGGTAGCTTTTCCAAGGTTGTGCTTCAGGATGGTGAATAATCTAGAAATCAGTGTGTTGACTTGCATTTATAAAGGTGCTTGCTGTGACAGTACCCAAGCCAGTTTCTTCTGCTATGAAAGTGTAGTATTGAAATTTTATACAGGTGCTTACTTCCTTCTAGTGATAATATTTATTTACTCTTGAGTAAACTCTAACCCATTAGATTCCTTATTTGGTATTGTCAGAGAAATCTCAATTGATGTTGAGAAAATGATATTATAGAAATGAATCCATAAGAACTGAATCTGCTTATAGAAACCTTGACAATTTCTATACAGTTTAAGAAATCTGTGAAGAGTCAATTGTGAAACTCAATTCTTGGTCAGATTCAGTTTAAGTAAATTAGAAAGCTATACATGAATTTCAAAATATGAGGAGTAACTTATTGAATTATCCAATAACTGTATACTCTGAAGAACAACTTGAACATCTGAATCTTTCAATGAGAGCTGTTTTTTGTCATTTCAAAATACTGTTACTATTTTGGCAAAACTTACATACACAAATAACTACCATCCTATCTAATACTGCTGTGGAAAGAAGTGTGCTAGATAAGGAAAGTGTCAAGTGATGGTGGAGCATGCTTTTTTTTTTTTTTTCTCTTCCTAAAGGTCACTTTATTCTGCAGAAGGTTATGTCTCACTTTGCTGTGTGGCTACAAAGACAATTACATGCATTATGCAATTGGTGATGTAAATGGACTTTTAAATCATTTATTGTTGATTTGTGGCCCAGATATTGACACTGACTGTTAATACTTCCCCACTTTGCAGCTTCACCTCACTAACCTTATCCTTCTTATAAAAGTCTGCCTTAAGATTTTCACTTTTATAAGCAATAAATACTTCCATTTTCGTATTGGACCTTTAATTCTGATGTTACTGCACTGTTTGGCATTTGTTTTACGAAGTTGGTGGGTTAATGCCAAAGTCCTGCTGAAATACAAGTTTAGGAAATTGATTTTTCACTTCCGTCTTCACTCCTTTTTGTTTTAACAGTCCTTAATTAACAGCCTGGGTAGTATTCCTACCTTAGATCTCTGGTGGTGTAGGAGTGTTAAGTGGATACTGTGTATCCATTACAGTGAGTGAATTTTATTTAGCTTCTGAAGGTAAAACCCCTACAAAGTCTTATACATAGAGTGGCTGAAACTGTAGTTTCTCACCAGCTAAATAATGGCATAAAAGTCATGTTAGCCTGCCCCATTTGTTATTTTAGCAGTGATAAATGAGTTTGAGAGAACTTAATTTTTTGACCACTGACCTTTTCAGTTTTTCAGTTCATGCCAACAGCAAACTTAAGAACAAACAAACCCCCCACTTCTGGCTGAACATGGCCATTAGTCAGCATCTCTAGGAGAAAAGGTCTGCTTAAGATACTGTAAAATGCATGATAATTTCTGTATGTATTAGCTATTTGTCATAACTTAAAATAGAGACAGTTGAAAGTTAAGCTTCTCCTAATATTGGCTGTTAACCACTGAAATGATGCTTTACTAGTGATTACTTTTTTAATTAAGCCCATGTATTAGCTATAAAGCCACTTGAGTGCATTGTAAATAAAATGCTGTAATTATGAAGTGCTTTAATTATGCTCCCTAAAGTATGCATAGTTCTCAGTAATTTGTAAAAAAATCTGAACGTGTTCCCCCTTTCTTTTTCCTGAAAAGTGCTTTGAATCACTGTAAAGATGGAGATTCAGCCTTTAAAGTAGTTTGAGCAAATTCTGTAGCTGTTCTCTAGTTAGTGAATTTTCACAGCATTTGCAGCAAGCTAATTGCTTCTGCTAATAAATAATCTAAAATCGATGCTGACAGCAGTTAATTGGCACAGAGACTTTATTCTGTAAAGCACTTGGCTAATGACCTTCCTTAAATTAATAGCATTAAATGCTACGAGGAAATAAATCTAAGGAATTGCCTGTCATTCTCTTGTCATGTCTAATAACTTCCAATAATGATGGCTGATAGATTTTTGCACATTCCATTATTGAAGTTGGGGCATGTAATTATTCTCCTCATTATATGTAAACAATTAGCAATATTTGGTGTTTCCTTGCAATAAAGCTGTTAGATACAAGTAGCCCATTAGAGTTTAGAAACTATTTCTGAAAGCAAGATTTCATTTCCACTGACTACAGCAAATCCTCAAGTATCTGAGCACAGTAGTAGTTCAGTGGAACACACTACTGGTTCAGTGGGCAGAGCTTTACTATGGTAACTTTAAGTTGCTTGTAAATGAGAGAATGTGAGGCAAAATACTTTTCAGAATTATGGATTAATGTGTGGAACATTTTATTTCCAGCTTGAGGAAGTAATGGAGAAAGAAACATACAAGACTGCTAAATTAATCCTTGAAAGGTTTGATCCAGAATCTAGACCAAAGGTAAGAACTGATATTGATACTGACTTAATATGAGAAGTACTATGGAGCCTAACGTTCAGATAATGTTATTTATAATTAATTGGCAGGAGGCTGAACTGCCATCTGCTGGAACATCTGCAGCCTCAAGACCTGGACAAGGTAATAGCCCTGTGAAACGTGCGCTCTTTAGCACTGTTTCTCATCTTCCATAGCAATTTCCACTCGAATTCTTCCTATGGCACAATTTCTAGATCAATCGCCCTTTATTTTGGGTTAATAGACTATTTATGAGACTATGCCTATTAATGGTCTATATTTTTTTGACAAGGGATCTGTCATTAAAGGCTGCTGTTCCTCTAGACAGCAGGATCTTTACTGCAGCTTCATAGTAAAGCAGAAAGGAAGATGAACTTGTGCTATACTTGCAACTTTTTTCAGAATGCTAAGGTGCTTTCAAATTGTATGTGATGTTCACTGACTTAGCTTTTCAGTTCTGTTTCTATTTCTGGCTGTTTGGACCTTTTCTAGTGCAGTGTTTCAACTACTCTTATGGTGAGTGGAGAGGTTCTTCAAAGTTGGTGCAGACATGGGGTATATTTTCTGTGTGCAAGGAATGGACAGTTCTTTGTTATTTTGTTTTCTTCCATTTAAAGGTGCCTTTAAATAAAAATAAACCAAACAAAGCCCAAATCCCCTCCAAAACTCCACAAAACCGAAAAAACTGCAACCTAACCAAACACACACTTCACCACAAGAACAACAGTAAAACAGAACAAGACTTGCATGTGTTTTAAGTAAGCCTTGTTTCTAGGTTGCACACTTAGGCTTTCACAGAATTACTAAAGGTGGAATAGATCTCCGAGATCAAGTTTAACCTATGACCTAACACCGCCTCACAGACTAGACCACTGACTAAGTGCCACATCCAGTCTTTCCTTAAGCACCCCAGGGACTATGACTCTACCACCTCCCTGGATAGTCCATTCCAGTGTCTAATTACCCTTTCCATGGGGAAATGCTTCCTAACATCCAATCTAAACTTCCTCTTGTGCAGCTTCAGGCCATGCCTTCTTGCCACAAGTTGCCTGGGAGAAGAGCCCAACCCCCACTTTACAACTCCCTGAAGGGAAGTTGTAGTAAAAACTGAAAAGATACCTGCTTCTCGCTCTCCCTTGTACAATGGCTGCATGCTGATGATAAAAAAGATATGTATGCAGAAGAACCCTACTATTAAGTTTTTCTGTGAGTGTATGTTGTATTTGAACTGGAAACACTAGTATTAACACAGTGTAAATGCCACTTTGTACTGTAATACTGAGGATACCTATAAAGGTCTGTCTCAAACTGAGTAATTTGTTGTTAAAACCAGCTCAGACCTGTAGAGACTTGGTGCTCAAAACCAACTGCAGAATTTGGTGTGCATAATTTTCCATAAAACCCCCCATATTGTTTGAAAGCATATGTTAGAATTGTCAGTTTTGAATCCATTCTTTTAATTAAACTTTGATTTGTCTAATTTTTTGCTCTTGGAGCACTAGTTTTGATGCGTGCAGAATATCTGCATTTATTAACAAAGGTGTTTAAGCTGTGAGGTCAAATCCACTCTTGTATTCTTGCTGAGCTTCAAATTGTTAGATTTGTAGAGTGAAAAAGTTGTTATTGAAGACTTTGCCCAGACTATATGTTTAGGGCATTTTATTTAAGGCTAGCTCTAAATTAGTATTGTGGACCTGGTACAGGCATCTTTCAGTTCAGTTTCATTTGAGAAGAATGCTAAATGCTTCTCTCTGAGACTGTGTGGGAATGTGAACCAGAAACTTCCAAGTGGGGTCAAATCAGAAAATGTAGTGCAATTCCAATTCATATTTCATTGAGCTTCTTCAGATGCATTCATATTAAGCATCTTAGCCTGAATAAAAGTGCAGTTTAGCCTTTGGGAGATGAGCTTTTCAAATTTACACGGCTTACAGCTTGATTTGATGATCTCAAGGGTCCTTTCCAACATAAGTGATTCTATGATTTTGTTCATATATAGCCCAACTTCCCTTTTCCCCCTTTTCTGATGTATTCTCTAACACATTGAATTTGGAATTGGTGCTGCTTTTTGTCCGTGTGGAAGTGGATGCTCAGGCTACTGTATTTTGTAGATGCATTAGAGTTCAAGAAGGTTACACTTTGTGTGGCTTTCACTTAGAAAATAAGTTGCTGTAAGTTTACAAATAACCTGTTTTTGGTATGTGCAGTAATTATTTCAACTTTTAGCTGTCAAAAACTTACCAGCTTGCTGCTTTTCGCACTAGACATCTGCTCAAAAAAAGTATTAGCTTCTGTTCTGTGCAGTATATAAGTTACTATAACTGGATCATACTTTAATGTGATTGTTGTGTAAGTAGATATATGCAATATATGGTACAACTATAGTAATGGGGACTAGTAAAATAACTGTTAACAAGTAGACATTCCTTGATCTTTTCTTCACTCAATTTGGACACAAGGCAACAGAACTCTTTAATCAAGTCCTCTTGACAAGAGGGTGAATAATGTGTAGTCAGATTGGATGGTATGGTGTATGAGGCAGCTGATGAAAGTTTGATTAGTTGATATGTTTGTGACCTGCTAGCTGAAATGGAAACTTATGCATCCTACTAATTAATCCAAAGATCTAGTAAATGTTACAGAGTAGTTGATTCTTAGAAGAATGACCAGTAGCATTCCAATTTTCATAATACTTTTGCAGCTTTTAGATTTGAAAGAAGTGTTTAAAGTGAAATAATTGTTGCTTTTACAGATTCAGATGGATCTTGAGTCTGGATGCATTACTTATTTAGCTTGTGGAACTTAGGGAAATCTGAAACTTTGCAGGAGGCTCATTATTAACATGTTGCATCTCAGTGGAAGGCAATTTGCCAAATATATGGATCATATCCAGTTACTGCAGATGAATAGTAGAGCTGCTTTCGTGGAAGCAGGCACCACGTTTAAAAGGGATTAGAGGAGTTCACAGGCAGCAGGGTCCATATATGATACCGAAATGATTGTACAGGGATGTACTCTGCAAGATCTGTGACAATGTGTTTATGGATCATAGGGATAGTATCAAAGGTGTAGGAAGCAAAAGTAGTTCAGGCATGTGTGTTGTCTTTAGAACTGTTGTGGATGTTATTTGAAGGATGAAATGTGGGAATGGATGGGCTAACTGGTCTCACCAAAGGCGAACATTTCTCATTTTAAGTTCTGATAACAGTAAGACAATAACAAGACTTAGTAAGACTTAAGAGACTTCATAAAGGGTCTTTTCTTTCTTCTTGTGTATATTAATCATATTTATACGTACAGATAAGTAGACAAGAACATAGTCTGTGTATGTTGCAGTTTCATGGCAGTAGAGATAGGTGATTTTTCCAAAAGAACTTTTGTATTTAACCTAGTATTTCAGTGATAGTCACTCTTCTCTAGATAATGTAAGCTGGTGTTGGCACACTCCTTCAGCCCATACAGAAACTTAGTGTGGTAGTATTGTACTTTCTGGGACAGGGAGCATTCTTTCAGACCTCAGCACACTCATCTCTCCCTGGCCACTTGCCAGTGGACCTCTAAAGTTTTAAACTCTTCCAGCCTAACACAGTCAGCAGATAAAATCACCTACCTGGGCTTCAAGATTAGAGATTTCGAAGTCCATATCTAATGTTAAATTCCATTTCTTGTGAAGGAAGAGAAGCAAGCTTTTTAAACTAATTGAGTGCTAGACATCAAATGCATAGGGTACTGTAGCCTTATGTGTAGGCATTCTTGGACTGTATCTTCTGGGACTAAACTGTAACTTGTGAGCAGCGTTAATGACCATAGCCCTAAAGTGAGGCTTACATTTCAATTTGATTTGTTGTAATAGTGTGTTTCCAAGGCTCCCTTGAGGTGATTAGGTAGACAGGGGATGGGAAATAGACAATACTGACTGCTGTTCATGAGCAGTGTTCCTGACTTTGCAGAACGAAGTTGTATAAGTACAATGGAACTTTGTGTTTGCATAAATAATACAATATCTAAACTGTAATATATTACTGAGGTGATACTTCTATTTGTTAAAGGTAACTGGTATCAGTGAGAACAACTGAGTAAACCTATGAAGGTTTTTGTAATAGTGTTTTAATAATAACAACTCTAATAGTGGAGTGAGAGGAGATAATAGTTAAGAACATGTTCCAGCAGTACCTCTTGTTGTTTTGTGCTTGTTGATAGGGTTGCTGAAAAAAGTGCATGACACTAAATGATCTGAATGAAATATTACATTTTCTTTTGGCTTTAGAGTAGTTTCATTTATCCAGTCAGGAAAAATCTTTAACTCTGAACAGTTAGCCTGGATATTTTAGACATTGAATGTTTTTCGTTCTCGTGGCAAACTAAATGCATGGAAGCATGTTTAAAGCTTTGAGTAAAAACAGTAGTCTGCTGTCTGTGCATTGTGGTTTGAATCTAGCTGTTTGTATCTCCCAACATTCCACCTTAGAGAACAGAGGTGCGAGGTAGGTATAATCTAGTTTTCTTGTAGAAGAATTTTGCCCTAAGTATATAGCAATTAATTGTTACTGCTATGCAAATACAACAGTCTGTGTGAGTTTTCTTTCTGAAATGGTGATCTTTAGTTACTGACCTTTCTGTTTATGTCTACTATTTGCTGCTTATATAAATTATATTGGTGTACTTTTACTGATCTTATGCTTATAATGCTATATGTTAAATTCAGTATGCACATGTTCTTGTCAGAAATTCGTCAGAGGACCACTGGTCAAAGAAATGCTTCAACCCCTCAGCCTGCAACTCCTAAACAAGGGTCTCCAAAGTCACTGGTTCCAGCATCTCCCAATCAGCAGAGAGACACATCAGCTGTGAGCGGAACCCCAGAAAGAACTGTTGTGCCATCCTTGCAGTCAAGTGTTTTACCAAGGCGCCCTGCTTCTCCTGCTACTCCAGTGCCTGGAATGGGTAAACAGAACACTTAAAGTTGTTTACAGTTTATTTTGTTTTCTCTGGTTACCAATAAAATAGGCCATTTTCAGACAGTGTGGAAATGGCATTTCGTGTGGAAATAGCAGAGCAGTTATCTGATTAAGCAGGAGTTCCATATTCAATTAGCCATAACTCTTTACAGCTGGCACCTTTTGATGCTGAAACCTATTGCTTGAGCTCATTTAACTGTTATGGCTTCTTTGTTTAAATGGCAATAAAACTTTGCAGTATTCTGTAGTCAACAATGCAGCATACCTTTTTATGCTCTTAGTTTAGAAGAGCTGTACACTTATATAAATCAGGTGCAGAGGAGAATGCTTTCAGAATACATTCATGTTTCTTACTAAACCTTGCACATATTTTTTAACATGCATCTTGACATTTATTTAAATTTTTACTCTAGGAGACATAGCCATGCAATCTATATGCACAGATTAAAGTGTAAAATACCAAATACACCAGAAAATTTGTCTGTGTCATAGCTGAGTTCTAAAATCACATTGTTATTTTGGTGCAGAGGTTAAGCAACAGGTTGAAATCTGGTAGAAATGAATGCTCCTCAGAATTTGATTTCATATCCTGAAAATGCATTTCCGTTGGTTTCTCGTTTGATCAAATGGGATGGACTTCATGATATATAATATGAACTAAATTTCATAAGAGGAATGGCAAAACTTGAGACTTCCAGTGAGAGGCGTTGTTCTCTTCACTGATGATCGAGCTATGCATGAGTTAGTGTCAGGCCTTTCATTTATTGTAGGGTGTCTAGCAAGTTGGATCACTAGGCAAGAAAGGAGGTGGAATGCTGTCTTGAAAATAGAAGGTTTGCAATTCACCAGGAATTTTATGAGCACCACTCTGATGTGGAGTAGTTCTCTAACTTTTATTCCTGATTTTTAACTGAGTTGTAAAAAATCGTATGTTCTAGCTTGATAACTTCCATGATTCAATCTGAACACAGAGCTATACATAATATATTGACACCCTGTCCACTTAATGGAAGATCTTGGGCAGCTAAATGTTAAAATGCTTGTTTGTATTGTTTAGTGTAATGGAAGAAACTTGTCATGAAAAGTTGTGATCTCTCATATCTCTGCAGAGTCCACTGGGCCTTATTTTTTGCTAGTAATTGTTTATCTGTATTAGGAAACGACCAAATTTAGTTTTGTCCCTGAAATGAACTGTAAAGGCAAGTTGTTTGCAAGTTTTGATTATCTTGAAGTACCAGAAATTGTCTTTCTGCATCAGGAAATTGGTTGTTGGGTTACAAACCACATTTACTGAAACTGGCTTACTGAAAATTCCTTAATGAGTTTAAAATGGTGTTCTTGTTTTAAAGGCTGACTCTATAATAAAATGTCAGCTATCTAATAGTTCTACTCTTAGGGGAAAATTCAGGCATATTGAATAAGCTGGATGAAATTCAGCCTTTACTGCTGAAATGGTTTAGAGAAAAAAGGAGAAAAAATTAATGGACTTTTTAGAAAGAACAATTGCCAAGTCTGTTAATTTAAATAGTAAATATTTCTGTGATAATGCTTTATAGGCACTACTTTTTTTTTCCCAGCTAACAACTGGCATTTTGACCAAAAATGCTATTTTGTTGTAGATAGCAACAGAAGCTGCTGCAGTTGTCTGCTTATGTGGAAGCCCTGTTGAATTTTGTACTTCTCCAAGCCTTCCAGGCACATAAAATTTCAGTTGTGTAGCTGTAGTGAAAAAGTATGTAAATTCAGTACCTATAAGAGTAATATTGCATCTAAGTTTGTGTGGCTTGCCACAAATAACAATAGCCTTAATTATCTCTATTTTAGAGAAGATTAATAATTCATTTTCATTATACTATATTTTGTAGAGGAGAATCAATTTAACGTATATTACCACAGAGCTCCCATATGTTTGAAAATTAATAACCAGCAGGTAGTTGAGAGTTTGCCAAGCTTTGCAGAAATGACCAGTCTTTCTACAATGATTGCTTTTGATGTTTTTATTAATTACTTGGTGTCCATAACAGCATGAGAACTAAGATGGTTGGTTTGAGTTATTCGTAGGCAGGTAATTGGAGTTGTTCTCAGAGTGTGTTGTGATGTTTCATTCTTGGTAAATTTATTTAATTTTTACCTTGTTTATTAATTCAAGAAACTTTTCATATATTGCTGGTAAACAGGTCATGTGAAAATTTACACCAGATCTTTACTTTGTCAGATGTGTAATGACTTATTTTTTTGATGGGAGTTTTGAGTCTTTCATGTTTTTGTGATGCTTTAGGAAATGCATTTTACCTAAATTCTTATCTGGGCATCTTTTTCAGAATCAGTATAAAAATTAGGTCCAGTTAATGTTGCACTGAGTCTGTTGTGCCTTGCTGCTGTGAGGGTTTTCTTTGTCTGGGTTCATGCTTGTTGGCAGAACAGAGGAGTAAGCTGGGAAAATATTTGCTGATTGATATCTCCTGAATTCAGTTCACTTGTGAAAATGAGGGCTATTTCAAAAACGTTTGTGTTGAGCATGAAACTTATGTGCTTATTGATGGGTTGTAAATTGAAGTGCTTTTCTGATCAAATTTTTTTGTGCTTGTAAAGACTAGGAAGGTCCATTTAGGTCTATTACATAGTATTGATGAGAGGTGTTTTGAAAGCTTCTGTTAGAAATATTGCAGCCTTAGTGGCACAATTAGTCTTGTTCTGTTTGTAACACTTTGAGAGCGTGCTGCTGAAAATCTTTTATTCCACCAATGTTTCTGATGCTTGCCATAGAGGATGGGAGGTTAGCTTAATATCAGCATTGAGGTTTACCACAGTGTAGGACATTCTGCCATGAGTTACTCTTTGTTGTTTCAGTCTGTGAAGGTTAAAAAGTCCAAGGCTTGAAATGGTAATTACATTTCATGCTGTTTACATTTAAAGACCAGACCATCTTGGATCAGCTAAACAAATAGTGAGACTTGCTGTGCTGTCTTTGTTTGTGTATACTTATGAGATGTGTTAGTTCTGTATGTATGTTTCATGAAAGAGTATCAGTTGTGTTGGAGGCCATGGCTGTACAAGTTCTGGTTCTGACCCCAGCAAAAGTGCTACAAAAAAGCTAAATCTGTATTCTGATAAACTTGAAATCCACGTTTTTACCATGGCATCTTTTCATTAAATATCCTTCTGAATTAGTTCAGTTGGTTAACAAACTCTCTTCTCTTGATAATCCTGTATTTGGGTTTATTACATAAGCACACAAAGTGAAATATATGTAATAATATAGTTGGAAATAATTGTGATGTGGTTCATGTCTTCCTAGGTCTTCATCCTCCAGGCCCTCCTTTAGCAAGACCTATTCTTCCTCGGGAAAGAGGAGTTGTGGACAGAGTTATTGAATATTTGGTTGGTGATGGTCCTCAGAACAGGTAACGTTACTAAAGGAAGTGTCTGCTTCACCTGAAATCTCTTAGTAGGAGAAGTGGTAATATTTGGACAAAGTTAACCTCTTCTTTAGGTGGTGTTAGTCATGAAATGGAGAAATATCTATGCTCAAGTAGGTGAAAGAATGAACTTTGTTAAAGTTCAAAACATAATTGGTTATCTTAGCACTTGGTCATTTATTACCATTACAAATGCTTTCAAATTTCCTTCAAAATGGTGCGAACATAATGAAGCTTTCATGTTAAACAGTCACTTTTCATGTTGACTGTATTCTAAAGAAATATGAACTTAACTTGATGTTGTTTTCTCACAAAGATATTTTAAAATAGTTTGAACCATGGTGCTTAAACTACAGCTAAAAATACTTAATTGTTTTCAAGCCAACTTTATTATTTAACAAACAGACTTAGTTTGCTTTAAAGGATAACAACTTCACTGTGGAAATTGCCTTTTAAGAGTAAAGCTGTCAGTATCTAAGGTGAAATACATCTCACTTCACCATGTTATTACTTAGAGGTGTGTAATTATATATGTTATGTTTTCTAGGTATGCCCTTATATGTCAGCAGTGTTTTTCTCACAATGGTATGGCTTTGAAGGAGGAATTTGAATACATAGGTAAGAGTAGACTATTAGTTGTCTTAGATTTTGTAACTAACATGCATCATACTTCATTTTGTTGGCAGTTAAATACTTAACTGACACAGTAAAATGCCACATCATGTAAGAATGATTTCATGGTAACTTATTACTCCTAAGATTCACACCAATATTGAGAGAAGTACTTCATTGTAACTTGCAGGCCAGGGGTTTTGTTTAGAAAGCTATTCAGCAGAAAGAAGCTTTTTCCAACACATGTCTGAGTATTGCTACTGGCTATAAATGGATCTCAGAAAGGTTTTATACTGAAAAAATACCTGATATTAAAGTGTACCTTCTTTACCAGAACTGAAACAAAATTTTGTGCTTTGCAAGAAGATCCTGGGGAGGTACCAGAAACAAGCCCTAGGGGATTGTATGTGAATTTATGGCTGACAGTAACTTGAGATACATAGCTGTTTATTGAGCACAGATGTTTTGCCTCCTTTCTACCACATCTGTAAGCCTGATACTTAAGAAATGAGGGAATCTTAAATACATCTTTTATATCATTATATTCTGTTTTATGAGCAGATATACAGCATTGTAAGAATAAGTCGAATGTTTCCTGTGAACCAAAAACTACATAGTCTGCATGTCATCTTAGTTCAAATGAGTTCACAATTCAACTGTGCAAGAAATTGCCCCTTCCATCCTTGTTTTAAGGGGAGAAATAAGCATCTAACTATCAAGTGGTCTATTACAAAACTGCCTTTTAAGCACCACTGGAGTACAACTCTTCTCAAAAAACAGTGAAACGTACCTTGCAGAATCCATAGCATCTCCTTACTCAAAAAATGAAGGAAGTAGCATTTTAAGGAGAGAAAAAAGTAATCATCTGACAATGTAGTTCTTCTGTAAGAAAGAATAGAAGAACACCATATGGCAGCATCTGGTGGCTGAATTGAGATTATTTTGTTCATAGTGGTCAAAACTTCCACAGTTGTGGGCAGCACTTAAAAGTGTAGCAAAGCTGAAAGCAAACAGGTTTTTAAGAAGCAATTTATGCTGAAGTTAAAAATGGAGCTATATGGAACAGCTCGTGTAAATCTGATGGAAGTACACTCAAGTAGGCATGGTCACTTCTGTATAATCCTCTTTTTTTTAAAAGTATTTTGGTAACTTGAAAAAAAAATCTAGTTTTGATATTTTGGACAAACAGAAGATAGTGTAGGAATAAAAGTGAAATTTGAAATTAGTTAAGCTCCTTATCGGATCTGCTTTTCTGTAGCATTTAGGTGTGCCTACTGCTTTTTCCTGAATCCTGCAAGAAAAACTAAACCTCAGGCTCCAAGACTTCCAGACTTCAGTTTTGAAAAAAGGCAGTCCACAGAACTGCAATCTGAAACTGAGCCTCTAGAACCTAGAGAGCAAAAGCCCCAGGAGACTCAACAGACAGAAGGTATGTTCTGATCTCATGAAGTCTGCTCTTTTTGTAATGTCTAATGAAATCCTCTTGTGCTTGGCATCCATCTTCTCTGTTCAGATGAGTTTTTGTAAGAATAAGAGCAATTGAAGAACTGAACTGGGCTAGACTGTTGTTGGTCCTTCCCAACTGAAACAGGATGATCTGTTCTGACTTCCGTAGTGGCTACAGTTAGCTGTGTTTTCTCTATTGTTCTTGTCCCTATTTTTAGCTTTGTTTATACTGCTGTCTTCTACCTTGTACCCTAAGCTTTCTTAATGTTAGGCAGCATGTTTCATGGAGATGATGCATAATTCTTTTTTTTCACTCTAATGTTACTGATAGATAGAAAACATCACTAAAAAGAAGAACGGAACATGTCCAGGACTGGTTTGACTTTCACTGTTAAGCAGGTCATTGAGGTGTGTTGGAATTTTTGCCTTTGTTGGTTTTGCTGTTTTCCTCAGGGCAGGAAAATCCAGTAAAACTGCCTTGTTTAATTTTGGGAAGTTCAAAGACAAATTGTCAATTTAAATTTAACATAGTTCCTTTTGAGAGGTTTTATAGTCTGCAGATACAGTAGGCATCTGGTGTACAGCCACCAGGAAGATGCAGTATTCTTTAAAGCTCCAGAAATTACAACTTCAAACCAGAGGATCCCCAGTTAGATAGGTGTGTTGATGGGGTTTTATGTTAGTTTAAACAGGGATTGTGGAGGGAAGCTTCTTGTACAGCCCCAAGATTTAGATTAGAAATACAGCAGCTGTAGGGATCCCACAGTGTAACAGAAACAATGTTTAAGCTTGGTAGAATTAAGTAGTGTCCCACATTAGGGTGGATTCCCTCCCCCTATAGAGTAAACTCACTACAACACGGATTTTTTTGGAAAGTCAGGAAAAACAAAACTGTATGCAAAGTAACCTAGGAAACTTTAAGTACCAGAATGAAGCAATATACTTAATTTCTTTTCTTACCTTCAATGGCTCAGTCTTGACTTTCCATCAAAGGCTGGTCTGTTCTCTTACATGTTTCTCTTAGAAGTATTCATGTTTGGATCATATTGAGAAAGCCAGTAGGAACCACTTGATTAATTCTGCCTTGCCTATATTTGGTACTGTTGTGCTGTGTTCTTAATTCAGGTTGCTTTTAGCAGTATTTGGAAGGAAACCAATTTTGATTGCTTCAGTGTTCTCTGGTGAATATCTGGTGCTGATGTTCCAGGGTCTTCCTTAGATGCCTCCTCTGTACATGAGATTTTACTGTGGTAGTCATCATGTTATGAAGGCAGCTTCTTGTGTTGTGTTTAGATGTTAATGGAATTTCTTGACCACCCTGACAAAATATTTTGATTCAATGATCTGTCACTTTTTTCAGGATTCAAGGGATACAGCAACTGCTAATGTGTTTGAAAGGGCTTTCATTTAAAAGGCAGATGCAGAAACCTGGTGTGTTGTGGAACAGAAGAGTTCACTGTAATGTTGTCCTTTAAAAATAATGTCACTTTAAGTGCGTGCTTATAGATGAGCTCTATTGAAAGCAGAGCTTAGCTTTGGACAAGTTGTGCTAGTTTGAAGCTGGCTGGGATATTTTAGTGAGAGGAATTATAGACTGTGAAGGGGAAACAATGGTGATGTCTACTTCACTCATAGGCTTGCTGAGATGTATAAGAACAAGAATACACAGATAACACAATTGTTGTGTGTCTCTGGCTGCCTGCACTTCTCTCCCTAACCTGCTGTCTGTACAAGTAATCCTTCGTCTTTCTACCCTCCCTGGCTGATCCTTCCAACTCACCTTGAATGTAAGGCAAAGTCTGGGATAAGATAGAGGGGTAGAAAGGAGGTGGAAGGTTGGTTGGAGACTCTGATTTCTGGGAGGGGTGCTGTGTTTCTGTATTACTTTATTCATTTCTGTCTATAGCTGTATATATTATATCTGCTTGTATATTGTGCTGAGCTGTAAATATGAAGCTTCATTCTAACTTCCAGATCCTCTGAGTCTAGTCTGGGTAACTTCATAAAAGTAAGGAGGCAGATAACACCCAAACCATCACACAAGTGTTACATGTGGAGCAGAAACTTTAGCAGTAGAAGTGCTGGAGGACAGGTATTAAGAAGTAAATTTGAGTTACATGTTTTGGTCAATGGTCTGAATTTAGTCTGCAACAGTGTTTTGTTGGTGTCAGATTGTTTTTTGTTTGGTCTTTTGTATGTGAGTGTTTGTGTGTTTTTTGGTTTTGTTGTTTGTTTGCTTTCTGTTTTGTTTTTTAGTGAAAAAATGGACTGGAGGCTTTTTTTTTTCAAAGCAAATATGATCTGCTTTTATAGGACAGCATGAATCTCATTTGGTTTTCTTTGAGTTATTGTTTCTTTTCAGAGGTGCAAGTTTCTGCCTGCTGTGCTCTTTCCTTATATCAACTAATATAGCTAGAATTCAATTTCTCAAGCAGATATGGGTCAACTTGCCTTGAGTTTAATGACTTGTTCACAAGTTCTTTACATTTAAGAATGTGTCATCTTCTCAGTCTACCAAAGTTTAGTTTGGCTGAATGACATAGCCTACCTTTTAGCTAGGACAAAAAGGGTACAAGGAATCAAATGCTAAGCCAGTATCAGACTTCTTTTCAAAGGCTTCAAAGTAACTTCTGTGGTATTAAAACCACAAATACAGACTGCTGTGAAATGCATGTTCCTTAAAGATATTTCAGCCATGTGGTAGTGTGGGAAAGCCTGTCCCAGTGGGGAGCTACACTGGTGTAGTGAAGAAAACTTGTCCCAAAACATCTTGAACATAATGTGGAAATCTCATGTCCTTCAGTCGTTAGTGGTGCTAAGGTTGTGTGCCTTTTTCACACCAAGCACAAGTCAAGTAGCTATATTTTAGTGTTGATTTATTTTATAACAGTTCCTGCATAATAAGCATACAAATTCTACTTCATAGTGATGCAGTATTGTGATTTCACTTATTATACAGTAAAATAATCTCTATAATTAAAGTGGAGGGATAGCTGAAAACTTAAAATGTGAACCTACATAATGCTTAGCACTCAGTTTAAGCTGTAGCATTGGGGAGGGAAAAAGGAACTGCTGTAGCCAGGAGGATCAACTTTTTTAACGTTGCACTGATACATCTCTTAAAAGTCTGAGGCCAGCACAGGGCTGTTTGGTGTTGATCATGTGTGTGTAGCTACTATGTTCTTCACTTAAATCATTGATTAAGTATTAATCATCAAGGACCCTAATTTTCTTTTGTCATCTTTAGGTTTACCATTAGAGTGTTTTCTTCTTGGCTGCTGTTCTTACAATAATTTAAATCACACAATGTTGAGATCAGGTTGACTTTAAGCTTTCCATTAATTGGGGAACTACTGGAGAGAGTCCAGTGGAGAGCTACTAAGTTGACTGGAGGACTTGAACATCTCTCCTGTTTAGAGGAAAAGGCTCAGTGGACATCTTTTTGATGTCTATAAATATCCTAGGAGTGTATGTCAGAATGAAGGTGATGATCTCTCTTTGGTTGATGCACAGTGATAAGAGAAGGATCAACAAGTACAAACTAGAGGTTCCATCTCAACATGAGGAGAAACTCCTTTACAGTGAGGGTGATGGATCACTGGAACAGGCTGCTCAGAGAGGTTGTAGAGTCTTTCTTTGGAGATTTTCAAAACCTGCCTGGATGCATCACCTGCCCTAGGTGATCTTGCCTTTGGCAGAGGAGTTGGACTTGTTCTCCAGAGGTCCTTTCCAACCTCTAACATTCTGTGATTCTGTGTTTACAATGGAATCACTCTATCTTTAATGAAGGTCAGTCATACTTATAGTTGGGGTTATTTACTATGATTGCTGTGACTTCTTAGTTAAGTGACCTACTCTTTAGCTCCCAATAACTTTGTCAAACTTGTTGGATAAAATTTTTCCATTTGGAAATCATTTAAAATCTGAAGAATTTCAAGAGTTTGATAAACTTAATCAAGAACTAAGTGAAGGGAAAAGTCATAGATGATGTGACATTTTTAAATTAGACAATCAGAGTTTATATTCTACTATTGAGTATCAAAAAATAAAAGCAGCATCCTTCACCTGTTGTTTTGAATATGGGCAGAGCATGCTCTTGGTCAAGTTTGCTTCTTTTAATTACATGTTTTTGCTTGCTTCTACTAGTGGCTGGTTGTCCCTAGGGCTGTCCTCAAAAATGTTGTAGATACTTGGCATCAAACTGAATCAATGGTTCTTAATCTGATCAAGGTAAAGGGACAAGGCACTTCTGAATGATGCTTAGCGCTGTACAGTTGAGCGCTGCAGGACTGGAACTCTGAACAAGTAATAATTGGGCAATGCTGCAAATAATGGGAGAGGACACAGAGTTTTCTCTTCCATGCATCCTATACTTTGACTCCAGGTGGAACAGCAGCAATAAAGAAGGGGTGTAACTCAGGTCTCCAGGGGTTGTAGCAAGGAAAGGTACAAAATCATTTGTAGAATTTGAGGCTGAAGAAAATACAGAAATGAGACAAAAATGTCACTTGGGAGATAAAGATTGATGGAATAGAATCCAGGAAGAGAGAGTTGGGATAGTCTGGAAAGAAACTGGAAACATTGATTTGGGTGGAAATAGAAGGATAGAGGCTCTGACTTGAAGGTATCATTGAGTAGCCTGTGATTGAGAAGGCATGGAAGGAAGCTGAACTGGGGACTAAGCTGTCTGGAAACATGTTAAGGTGGAAGATGGAGTCAGAGGAGGAACTGGAGAAGCTGGGCTGCTCTGAGCAGTCTGAAGTGGAGCCTGAAACTAGCTAGATGTGGAGAAAGACGTTGAACATGATGTTGTGTGGAAAGAGCTGTCTTGAGTTCTTGGTGATAAACAGCAGTTGTACCAGCTGTGACTTGTGACCTGCCCACTGCTCTAGCTTCTCCTAAAACTTTCAGCTCTGCCTGAACACTTGAGTATCAGCTTGAAGCCGCCTGATTTACTTTGACACCAGGCATGTTTTGATAAATATATTACAGACATTTGATAAGGTTACAGCTCAAAAATGTTAACTTTGCATTGGTTTTGCACAGTTTGCCTTCACAGTATGCAGTCATCCTGTGTACTGTTGACTAATGCTAGTCAATAAATAACCTGCTGTTGATGGTATCATTCTATAGTACCTTTGTGTAGTGCATCATTCTGTTCAGTTTTTCAATGTTTATGCTTATTTCAAAATGTGACTGCCTTTCTTGTGTGCTACTGAAATCCTGTTGTGAAGACAGAATTTACTTCTTCAGAGAGAGTACTTAGTATTTTGGACTGCTTGCCTATTACCAAAAACTCCCATCCCAGGCTGAGATACTCCTGTGGTTTTGCCCTACGCTTACTGTGAGAGGACTGAGAACACGCAGCAATCTTCAGAGTATGTTTTGAGATGCTTAGACCTATGTTATTCTAATTTTTTTTCTTTATCTGGTTATCTGGTTCCTGATGTTTTAGTTTCCATGAAACAGAATGTTTAGTTTCTGTGTACAGTTTGAACTCTTAAAGGAAAAGCTATACTGTTGGTAAAACTTGAATTACTAAGAAGCCGAATCACCACAATGTCTTCCTGATGCTGTCTTGCATTAATGAACAAGCTTAGAAATACTTTGTGGAGGAGCATGTACAAATAATGCATAATTTTTTTTATAACTGAGATCTGAACTCTTTTTTCATTGTGATTGTGTGTGTGTGTTTTCCTGGCTGTTACCATTTTTCCCTGTGACTCCCTCATTAGAAAAAAAGTAGTTCTTAGCAGTTTTGGACTTCACAGTGACTGGTTAAAAATGTGTGTAATGGCAAGATATTGTTTCATTTGCTTTCCAAGAATTTTAGCTACCTCTTAATTTTTGAAAATGGTTATTTAATTTTTCTTTTCAGATTCTGAAGAAGATGCAGCCCAGATCACTGAAACAGATGAGACAGATAATGAAGCACCAAGTCCTGAGCAGCTAAATGATAAGCTAGCTGAAGAAGTTGTGAAAGAAACAGAAAACATTTCAACAACTGGAGACTCAGAAAGAGAGTCTATTTCTGAACGAAGTGAAGAATCTTTAGTGAAAGCAGAATAAAGTACTTCAAGTGCCTTCTGTAGCTAGTTTTCAGCTTTGTTCATGCCTATTGTTACTATTCAGGTGAGCTTTTTTTTTTAATGGTACCACCTAAAAGTCTTGCTTGAGCTTGAACTGCCTCAACTGCCACAGTATGTCGAAGCTATGTGTAGAAGTGTGGGTATTGTAAATTAAGTACGTGTCTTTAAGTTAGTACAGAGAATGTGTAGTTGGTTGAAGTTGTAGCCATCATTCAGTTTGCATATTAAAAAAAAATAAGCTTTCCTAAGGGTGATGTATAATTTGACATCTCTTTAGCTGTCACATGTAATGAACAATTACTGGCAGCAGCTGACCTAGTAAGTTTGGTCTAGTGAACTTAAGATACTTTTTAATGCTTCCCTGTTAAAATGAACTGAGTACATTTTTAAATACACAGAAGTTTACAAGCAGAAGTGTCATCCAAAAATTGACTTGAGCTTATGAAAGTGTCATTACAGTGGTGTTAATGTTATTCATTGTCTAACTTTTTGACAGAATTCAGTTAAATTGCACTCGGATAAATGGCATCTCCTTTGGTATTTGCATTGCAGATGAACCAGAGGCACATACATACTCTTTTGTGTTTACATAAAATATAGAAAGTCTTTGCACTTGATTGTACTTGAATACAAAGCACTATTTATACCTGTACAATAATGACAAGATAAAAGTGAATTTTGTGCCTTTGTGTATTTTGTTAAAGGAAAATAAAGATATCTATCAGCATTATTTGCTTTGTGATTTCTAAAACTGAAGAGAATTTGTGTTTTACTGTATGCAGCTTTTCTGCAGTTAGCTTGTGGAAGTTCTGAAGAAATAAAGGAGCATGTCTATCAAAGCCACCTTAGCTACATGTAATGTAGAAATAGATCCCTTAGCAATAGGGGAAGTGCATGTGTATTTGCCAGAGGACTTTCCTAGCTGTGCCTAGAGTCTGTTGATACTATTTGTGAAAATAACAATGAATATTTGCTGCAGGATTACTGAAAATGTGTATATTTTTAATTATTATTGTACAGCTTTTCAAATTAAGGACATGTGGTGTTAAATACAACAGTTGGGAACCTGGACCACACTTTTTCTGGTGCCTGGCATTGGGGTACCTAAATCAGTTAGATTTTTAAGAAGTAGGTGTAGCTTAATTTGATGTAGTAGTTGTGTGCAATGTTCTGATTCTTGAGAAACTTCAAAAACAGGTGTGTGAGGTGGCTTTGTTTGTTGAACTGGTTTGACAGTGTAAAGGCAGCAGTAAAAAGCTAATTTTGTGTGGCTCCAAAGACTTTTGCAAGTAAAACATGTTTCTAAATGTGACCTTAGTATCTGTGTATTTGAGAGATAATTATACATTTAGGAAAATTATTGCTGTTCACACATACTTTGATTCTTTTATGGTTAATTGAAAAGTTCAGTCCTTCCACTGGTTAGTAGCAAGTTTGGTCTGTATTTAGATAAACAAGGAATTTTTGTTCTGGTTCACAGAGTAAGTTGCAATTCACATTATAATTAATAGTCTTAACAGTCAGAATATAGACATGTGATTAAAATTACCTCTAGGTATTTGACTATAGAAACAATCAGTAAAAGCATTTTGTGTGTAACTATTCTAGTTGGGAATACAAGTAAAACAGTATGAGAAAAGTGCAGGTACAAAGTGATAGGGAAATGTGTTCTTCAGTATTTTAAGAGAATGCATTTTAAATTTTGGAACCTCTTTAAAAGAGAGATGTGTGAAATGTGACAAAGGTAACTCATTTATGTAAGCCCTCTCAGATGTTAGCCTCTTTATTGTGTTTAGTGCCTCACTAATTTATCTCTTTAAAGGCTGATTTCTTTGAAGAAAAAAAAATCCTTAAATGTGACATGAGCAACTTTCTAAAGGAATGATTGATACTTTGTATAATGTAACTGAAGGATCAAATAGAGACAGTCAGCCTGATGTGAAAACAAATGTTTGTTTTAAATGGGAGAAACTAGCTTTATGAGACTGAAGACCACCTAGGAGTTTTAAAGAGGGGAAGTGTAGATAGTTTTCCTGAGCATGCTGAAAAAACATGTCCAAGCAGTCTTTTCTTCCTTAATTGCTTCAGAAGGGCTTGAAATTGTTAAGGAGTATAGATCCACTTTTAACTTCCTAATCTTTCTGGATTTTAGAGCAGTTGTAATAAATGAGGCTAAAGAGTTAATTATTTTGCAAGTGAGCTTAGTCTCAGGGAGGGATATGACAGTAACAGTCTCTGGGCTTTCCTCAATTTACAGTAAGCATTCACATGTTACTGCTGCCAAGTATGTGTGCCCCGGTCCTGGTATGAATGTGAGAAGGGGATTCTGTTTCTGCAGCAGTTGCTTGGCTTCTGTCTACTGATGGTCTGGCAATAGTAAAAGACAGTTGTCCAACAGGAATTGAATCAAAATCCCCAAATATCTGCCATCTAACAGCAGTATCCACACTGAGTCATGTTTTCATAACCACTTAAAATTTGGAAGTAGGAATATGTAGAGCAAAAAGGTATAGCAGTTGTCAGTGATATGTAATCCAAGGGCAGACTGACTCTCAAAAGTTGAGGAGATGAAATAATGCAAGGGGTTAAATACAACAAGTGCTGTAGTTTGTTTTGTTGTCTTATGACTTCCAAGTGTATGTGTGAACACTTTTTTCCTGTAAAAGTACTTAAAAGTCTGGTCCTGTGAAACGCTTGCTTCTGAGAACTGTTATACAAGTGCCCTTATCACCCATCTGTCAGGTCAAGTTCTTAAGAGACAAAAGAACCTGAAAAGATTTTTTTTTTCCTGAAAATGTAGTAGGATTTGGCTATTACTACATGGCAGTACACACTCCAGGCTAGTATCATGCAGAAATAATAAGGATGTATTTGACAGCAAGTACTGGAGAAGCTTGTTTGGTGTTTAGAATTGGTTCTAAAATTACAATTAATGGTAGTGGATAAGTGATTAACAGGGGGAAGTGTTTGTTGTTCAGTAGTTGTCTCTAGCTCAGGTCTTAACATAAAGACTGAATATGTTCTGTACAAGAATAATGCATGTAAAGAAAGTTGTTAAAAATGAATTGCTTCTGGAGTGAGATTTGTTAGGTGTTCTACAATGAGGATGACTCTGTGTGGGGAAAGGAAGGGCCTTTCTGTGACTATTTCACTAGAACAGTAACTTTGCATAATAATTTTCATCTTGGAGGGCAAATCATGTGACCAGTTTGTGTTCTCAAGCAACATTTTTAGGCCCTTATTTCCTTCCATTTCTTGTGGTTTGATTGTTTTGTTTTCCTAATATCTCAAAGATGTTCTTTCCTATCCAGTCACATGATTTAAAAATGGTTAGATCTCAGCATCTCATGCTTCAATTAATTCTATAATGCAAACCTGTCCAGATTTCTGTGGTGTAGTGAGCCTGTGTAGTGTCATACCTGTTTCTAGTCTGGAGGAGACTGTTTAGAAGATATATCCCTAAGAATAAGAGAAGTCTGCAAATACACTGAGTACATAAACACTAAGGAGAAAGTAACTTTTTATTTGGTAAATAAACTAAGAATGAAAGTTTGAAAAATACTAATTGTTAGCACAAATAAGTTTGTGGGAGGAATTAGGTTTAAAATTTAGAGTAAGAGGACAACAGCAGATTGCCCAGTGACTGGTGGATGCTTTTTAATGGTGTGTGCCTTTCCTGTTTAAGAATGTATTAAATGACAGGTTCTGTGATTAGTTCATCAAAGAGGTTTTTAACTATTACCCAGATATTTGGATTCACTGAAGGGAAAGTGTTTGAGAAACTTAATCGCTGATCTGTAGAAGTGTTTTTTTCTACCATTGTGTGGTCTTTAGATGAAGTTCACATGTCCTAAGTTTTTTGGAAGGTGGTGAAGGTGAGGAATTACAACTTTCTCTTCTAATGCTAGTTTTCCTAGGGAACTGATTGGCATAGGGTTGTCGGCCTCCAGGTCTTGGTGTGTAGTAACACATCAAGCTTTTATCAGAGGACAAACTGTAAATTTCCTTCAGAAGTGTGCCATACCTGATATTTGTGTCTGCTAGCCTGAAATGACTTGATTCTTGCCCTGGATTTCTGTCTTTTTTGGAGAAAGAAAAATGTCATCCTCAGTAGGTGAGAATTTCTCAGGAGTTGGTCTTCACTGGGGGTTTGCTTACACAACAAATAGACTAAGTTTTAATAGCTTTTAACAATAGAAACTGTTCTACTCCAGCACTAAAAAATAAATTGAGTTGTCCTTAAAGATCATGAATCTCAAGGAATTTGACTTATCTTCACATTGCTTTTGATTTGTGAACCTCTCCGGGGTCCTGTCAGGTCACATTCAATCTTTTCCCTGCAAGAATAAGATCTAGAGAGGTGTATGATGGGCAGGATAGAGAGAAGGGCTTTAAAATGAGACATATTGATTATACAATAATTTGCTCCTGGACCATGGGGTTTTGAGATTAAAGCAAACACTTTAAGATTCTTGATAGATTATCTAACTCGGCAACAGTGCAAAATCTAAAGCACTGAATCATCATACAACCCTTTCAAGGTTGCATAAAATCAATTTGTTCACAACTTAATTTTTGCATAGAAGGAAGAGTCCTGACCAATTCTCCTATCACTAGTTACTTCTGACTGTAGTTACTGTGGGACAAACTACTTAAGAACTGTTTGTGTACCCAGCGTTGCACTGCTAGAACTCTCAGTAAACAATTAACAATGTTTTTCAGGAGAGCTTTGCGAGCTGTTGCCGCAGTAAAATGATGTATTCTTCTCCTATTGTGTGACAAGAATAATTTTCAAAAGGGAGATTGCAGTTACCAGAGAAATACATGCAGCAAAATCCTGAAATAATCAGATATAGGAGGAAACAAGGGGTGCAGGTGCTGGAGATCTGGCAATTTTGGGTGTTCAATTTGTAAATTCAAATTCAACTCTAAATTTGTGACTTAGATTGAAATAATAATTCTTTCTCTCTTTCTCCTTTTTGCTGCCTAAATGAAAATAGAGATGCTGGATTTGTAGAAAACTCAAGAAACAAAGACCTTCCAGCTTTCCTGAAATGGTCTGCCCTGTAATTCCTTGCATCGCTTCAAGGAGCTCTACTAACTTGATGAAACTTAATTTTAACTTGTCAGCAGACAGGAAAACGTTTTACAAAACCACAGAAAATGCATTTTAAGAACACTGTTTCAATGATGTTTTGGAAGAAATGTGAAAGCTGGTGTTTCCTATGTAGCTGTTGTCTGTGTATCTTGTATGTTTGGTATATTGAACTTCTATTTAAACAGGAGATCCTGCATAGAATCTTGAATTCTCATTTGTGTTAGTAGCTTTGTTGCTACATTAGTGAAGCATATGTGTGCTTATGTATTCTAAATAGTATCTTTAATCAGAAGTATCATTTTAATCCTAGCTATGGCCTTGACCAGAAGTTTTATAACCTGCAGCTGAAACTCAGTTAAAATCAATGGCAAAGATATTAATTAGTGTAAATTCTTAAGGTCTGGTAGACTTCACGATATGGCTGTCTTTTCTGTTTGTAACTGAGGTGAAAATTGAACTTGTATTTCTCTTGAAATCTGGTATTTGACAAAGTGAAGTAAATTCTAGAGTGTGAAATTAGATTATGTAGGTGGTTGTTGGACTATATGTTGCCTTTGCTGTGTCTGATTTCTCAGAGGAAACTGATTCTGGAAAAGTTATTGCATACTTACCAGATCCAGATGATGATGACTGGGAAGAGTCAGATTGCTCTTTGGATAGCAGTGATTTATGGTTTCAAATGACAATTCTGTGCTGACTGTACTCAACTTGGACTTCATAGCTGATTTTTAATTTTTTGGAAATGTGTGGGTTTTTTTATTTTTCAAGAGAGCTTGGTAGGTTACCAAAACAAGGATGAGGGTGCCCCAGATTGTTCAGTGCAACCCCCACCCCCAAGCTGGACTGGCATAAGTAGGAAAAAGTTGTTCAAGGTTGAGTAGGTTCTGATAAGACCCATTTATCTGTGCTACAGCCAATTGTGAGAACTCCTGCCTCATGGCATGGACAACCAGCTAGCCACCCTCAAAGGTCAGGCTGGCATATGACTGCAAAATTTTGTGTGCTCACTCAAGTAGAGGCATGGAAAACCTGCCTAGACTCAATGTTTAAAAAAAAAAAAGTATAAAGTTGTGACAGCTTCAAAGAGAGCTGTGAAGATGCTGACTTTGACCTGTGATTCTACAGACATTTCGGGGGGGTATTATACAGGTTTTATTGTGTCTAAATGGTGATTTATGTCCTTATGCCTACATTATTGTCCACAAGGTACTGCCTTGTGTCACAGACCTGTATTACCATTTTTTTTCCAGACTGCTTCATTAGTACAGCTGCTTTAGCTTGTGATCAGTGTACTACACCTCATTGATAATCTGGGGGAGTATTGGACACCCAGAAGTGACACCTAACCCTGTCAATCTAGCTTGATTGACCCCTCAGCTTCCAAAACATGGGTTCATTTTTTTTAAAACCCAGGTTAGCCCCACATCCATTTTCACACACATTCTGGGCAGTTTAAAGGTTGGTCACAATCGAATATTGCTCTTTCAAATTTGATAATGTATGAGTACAGAACTGTGACCTCTGATACATAGTAATACATCAACATGACATGAGCCGTAAGTGCAGCAATTACCTTTACTACACTTGAGATTGCGTTTTAGCTCTCATCTTGTAAGCAATTATTTCAGGGGGAAAAAAGGTGCCTCTAAGTTTAAATATATTTTGCAAATAATGTAAATGCAGAATTTAATCTTTGGGGACTTTTTGATTTAGAGGTGAATGTTTTCAAGTGAATCTTGGCTTTTATATTAACATTGCTTCAGTGGCAGAAAGTAGCCCTGTGCCGCTGATTAACTTTAAAATACTTTTTTTTTATCTAGGAGAGTTTCTTGAAACCTTTTTATTGTTTTCTGATCAAGTCTATGTTTCATATTCTGATATATGTCTAAAGCCTGATCCTGCAAGCAGTTGACATGCCACTGTGTTCATTTTGCTCCCATAGTAATACTTGTAAGAGTTGGTTATGTGTATGATAATATTGCAAACTTAACGTTTTTCCAAGTGCCTTTTGGAACATGGCAAGAGTATCTCAGACCTGCACCGTGTACTGATTTAAAAGGTGGTTTTGGCTGCTCCAGAGGTGTTTCATATTTTCTTTTTCTTGAGCAGATCAAGGTGTACTTTGTTTAGTTTCCAAACTTCCTCACCTGTTGTTATAAATTACTGAGTAATGGTGGCACACAACCGCTACCTGGCAGGTACAATAAAACCACAAATCAATACAAGTATAAAGCCTCAAAAGGACTGGAGCAGTTGGAATATCTGTTCTGTGGATTTAAATCAGAATAAAATTACTATGTCATTCTGAGCAAGCAATTGAGTAACCATTGAATGGGGATTTCTTTTTTTTTAAATCAGTGCTGCCTGTCATGGGCAGAACTTGAAGGAACAACTTGGAATAGAACTTCTTGTTCTTCTGAAATACCTGCTTCCTCAGCAGCTGGTCACTGAGCACTGGTGGCATGCTGGCATTAGACATCAAACTTCTATTCAGGAGCTGGGGAAGGGCTTATTTTTGTTCTATAGTGGTGTGAAATCGACACCTTTTGGAAGTGGTTTTCTTTAAGCTGTCAAAAATCCAAACTGCTAGTCCCCAGTAAAAAGGGTTGTACTGGGACTGCGGTGCATGAAACAGATGACCCAAGTTGCTGATGCCCACATGGGAACCAAATGGAGCCTGTATCCCAAACCTGTTGAAGGCAGAGGGGCGTGCTTTCTCTAGAGTAGATTTCCAAGCTGTGGAGACTGCTTGTTTGCTGGCCATCTACACTAGTTGCATTTTGATAAGAAAGGGGAAAAACTTTTGTAGTGGAAATTTCATCAAAATGCAGCAGTCTTTCTAACAGATTTTTGCAACATTTTTTAGCAACAGCTAGAAAATTCTTGACTATTTGTACTGTCAGTTTTTCCTCTGGGAGGAGAAGCAAACCCAATATGTTAGATTATCCATATATTACTGGTTAAACTTCTGATCATACAAATGTTTGCAAAGCCATGGGGAAGATGCTGCTTGGGGAAATAGGCAGACATGTTCCTGTGCTGTTCCTTCTTGCTTTCAGCTTTTGTTGTGTAAGGGCATTTGGGCCTTTGATTCATTCCTGTGTTGGCAGGAAGTTCTTTTGGGTGAATGGATGCCCTCCTGCCTGTAGGTGACTCCATGAGTGGAGAAGTTAATTTGTTACTTGATTACAAGTAGCAGCAGCAGGACAATGGCAACTGCAGTGTCACTGCGTGTTAGTGTTTGTTGATTGTTGTTTGCTGATGCTGAATTAATTACTTCTGGTAACAACTTAAGCATCTTTAGTACTCTGTATTGGCATGAACTTGTTAAAGAATTGACACACTGACATTCCCCAATGGTAAAATCTTTTGTATAATACCTGGCAAACATTTCCTTTCTCTCATATTTTAGGGAGGATAGTGAAGGTAATATGTATTTCTTTCTACTGTTTCTATTACAACAGTACAATTATTGACTAGGGCTGGGTGCTAGGTTGGACTGGATGATCTTGGAGGTCTCTTCCAACCTGGTTGATTCTATGATTAGAAATACTTTTAAAAAAGTACTAGGGTTTTTGTTTCAGCTACTTGACTACATCTGTATGTTGCTGGGGCTTTTGTAAGGAGATGGTGAATGACTGCCTGGTTGCAGAATGTGTTTTATTTTTATGGCTTATCTTAAAACTTAATGGATTGCAATGGTGAAATCCTCCTGGAAGGTGCTTGTTGAATTATTGAATAAATGGTGGGCAGCTGAAATTTAAGAACACCTAATGGAAAGTACTCAACTAATACTGTGTGCATATTATTGTGAATACTCCTGATATAATGAGATGTTATATTTGTCTAGTCATGAAGTCTGATCTATTTGATTTTAAAATCTCAGATTGTGTTAAAAGTGAGTCTAATGCTTCTGAGTGCTGGAATGTTGTTAGCCGTTGCAAACAGTACTGAAGAAGTCTCAGGATGTATAAAGTGATAGATGGAATTTTGTTTGGATTTCTTTTTTCTTTCAATGCCAATTTAATTTTGATTTATTTGGCTCATTAACCCAAGGATTCAGAAAATTGAATGCCACCCGAGTGAGGTATTATTAACGCTAGTGAAATATCTTCAGGATTGCTCCACGCTTATAAATTGGTCTTTTGAAAGCATTTTAAAGGCATAATGATGCTGTAGTGAAAATATACAGCACCATTTAAAAATTGCAAAATGCTTATTTGATTTCTGAAATAAGACTTGGTCACCTGACTTAAACATATACTGATCTATTATTTATGCTTTGAAAGTAGAGCTGATAAAAAGCATAAGTGTTCTTGATATTATATTTTGTCATATCTGGCCAAAAAAGATTGAAATCCAGAGAAACAATTTTCTGAGAGAAATGAAATAGTATGCCCTCCTGAACCCCTGGGGAAAATAGCCTCTCTGTTTGCTCAGAATATGAAGCAGTAAAACGGTATAAGTAAAACAGACAGCCCATGTCACATTCCCATTTGTACAGTCCAGAATGATGTTTTAAAAACATTTTCTAGTTATTTTTGATAAATAAGTGGTGCAAATAACATCTGCAAACCAACCCTGCTGATGTAAGAGGTTTTTTTTTTTCGGATGAGATTTGTTTGTCAGTGAAAGTTCAGAAAACTGCTTTGCAAAACTAAAGTTGTATAACTCCCCCAAAATATACATAACAAGTGTACAAGAATATGTGCTGCTTTCCTCTTGCCTTCCCTCTGAGAAATTAATGGTGACTCTCTGTTATCTTTGCTTCTGGGAGCAGAAGGTAGCTTGATAAACTTAACTATCAGAAAGCTCAGTTGCTAAACAGAGGCTTGTTTTCTAGGTAATAAATAGCTGAGCGTTCACGTTGGTAGTGGGGCATCCAGTTACCTTTTTGGAACAATGTGTCCTGGTTAAAGCCTTGAAATTTCCCTCAGTCGTTAGTGCCCTGCTGAAAGCTAAGCTTAAGGGCTGTAAGAGCATTCTACAGGGGATGTAAAGTATGTGTGTTGCGTGGCTGTTGCTTTCTGCAGGTTCTACCACAGGCTGACACACTGAGGGTGAAGGGAGTTCCCTCGAAGTCTTGTAGTCTTCACTGTAAGGATGCTGACACCATTATTTTCCTCCAACGGTATAAAAGCTGAAATACAAAAAATCCCTGAGCAGCAGGGTTGAAAAAACAGATGTCATGGCTCTACAAATGTCCTGTTGCCCAAGACTGGCCAAAGAAGCATGTGTCAACATAGAATCATAGAATCAACCAGGTTGGAAGAGACCTCCAAGATCATCCAGGCCAACCTATCACCCAGCCCTAACCAATCAACTAGACCATGGCACTAAGTGCCTCATCCAGGCTTTTCTTGAAGACCCCCAGGGACAGTGCCTCCACCACCTCCCTGGGCAGCCCATTCCAATGGGAAATCACTCTCTCTGTGAAGAACTTCTTCCTAATATCCAGCCTATACCTACCCTGGCACAACTTGAGACTGTGTCCCCCTGTTCTGTTGCTGGTTGCCTGGGAGAAGAGACCAACCCCCACCTGGCTACAACCTCCCTTCAGGTAGTCTCCCAAAACTTTCTTTGTTGAGGAAATGGACTTTCAGCTGTATTTGAATGGAAGTCCTCAAGGTTTTTATTATGCTTTGGACTTCGGCTCTCTACAGAGTTGGTTAAAAACAACTTTGATGATGTGTTTGAGGGATTCAGAGTTAATGGACTCCATCTCAGTCTAAATTCTGTGATTCATCCACCAAGTACAGGATGCATGTGTGTTGTAAATATGCATGTTTAATAGTGACCAAAAAATTATGTTTTAGTTTTTCAGCCTTTGCAAAAATAATGATTAAATAAACTCTGAGCTTATATTACACTGAAATACTAACTGGTATTTTGTTTTAATAACTGAACAACAACAAAAAAGGGTTTATTAGTCTAGTAACATTTAGTTGAGAGAATCTCTATTTTGTTTTTGAATGAAAAAAATCTTAAGTAGGTAGCTTTTGTCAGGGTCAGGGCTAGAATTTAGAAAAGCTAATTTCTGTCATAGAATCAACCAGTTTGGAAGAGACCTTCAAAATCATCCAGTCCAACATACTACCCTAGCACTATCCAATCAATTAGACCATGGCACTTAGTGCCTCAGCCAGTCTTGTTTTAACACCTCCAGGGATGACAACTCCATCTCCCTGGGCAGCCCATCCCAATGGCAAATCACTCTTTGTGAAGAACTCCCTCCCAACATCCAGTCTATACCTCGCCCAGCATGACTTGAGACTGTCCCCCCCTTGTTCTGCTGCTGGTTGTCTGGGAGAAGAGACCAACCCCCACCTGGCTACAGCCTCCCTTCAGGTAATTGTAGACAGTAATAAGGTCACCCCTGAGCCTCCTCTAAATAATCCCAGCTCCCTCAGCCTCTCCTCTCAGGACCGTGTTCCAGGCCTCTCACCAGCTTCATCATCCTTCTCTGGACACATTCCAGTATCTCAGCATCTCTCTTGAATTGAGGAGCCCAAAACTGGACACAGCACTCAAGGTGGGTTCACTGTTCGTGATCCAGGCCAGGATGCCATTGGCTCTCTTGGCCACCTGGGCACACTGCTGGCTCATCTTCAGCTACTATCTACCAGTACCCACAGGTCTCTTCCTGACTGCTCTCCAGCCACTCTGTCCTCAGCCTGTAGCACTACCTGGGGGTGTTGTGGCCAAAGTGTGTCCTATAGTTGTATATGTTCACTGCTATATATAGTGATGATGGTGGTAACTGAGAACATGATATTCTATGAATAATCAAAATAGATACTTCTGTACAGGAAATACAAGAAGGAATGAGCATGGTAATATTAAGTTCTGAATACATTCATGTGTTACTGATCTAGCCAAGATTCATTACATGTTTCTCTTTGGGAAAAAGGCTCAAGTGCTTCAATACAGCATGATTTATCAATTGTCTACCAGTGAGAGAGATATATATATTTTGATTTAAGGACAAGGACTTTATATATAGTCATGAGGGGACATTTTTTTATAGCCATGAGAGGACATAAGCATTTTGTTAAACCTGGCTTTATGGCATCATTTATTTACTCAGATATCTTGTTTTTGATGTGGTACTTCTCTAAGTAATTATAAGTTTAATTCCTTGTTGATTATTTTTGATGAAATAGTTAATGGTTTATGTAATACCTATTTGAAAGTTCAGGCATTGCGGGCAATGGGTGTCATTTTCCTTGTAAGGTAGGAGCCCAGGAGATCTTAAAGAGCAAAAGCACTTTTCAGTTGTTTGCTCACTGTTTTTTGTGCTGCAAGTGTAGCAGGGCTGTGTAAGTAGGTTGGTGGTGTAGGGGTTTTTGTAAGTGTTATTACTGGAGTTCCAAGGAATGCCTCTAGAGAGCTTAATTGAATGAATCTGTTCTCACTGTCTGAAAATATACTGGAGGAGAATAGTTTGGAAGTAGGGGAAACAAAACCCAAAAAACCCAAACCAAAACCAAGGCACACAAAGAATCCCAACCAATGTTTTTGGGCTGCTTCCCTCTGGGCTGGGAGAACACAGTTAATAGAGAGGTTTGGGGTTACCTTGTAAGTTCTTCTTGCTGGGGCAAGCTGTCCTCTGGGACCTGAAGTGATGGTTCCAGAACATGTGAGTTTATCACAGGGAGGAGCTTGGCCACACTTGATAATCAAGTTCCCATTATCATAGAATCAACCAGATTGGAAGAGACCTTTAAAATCATCCACACCAACCTATCACCCAGCCCTGTCTGATCAACTAGACCATGGCACTTAATGCCTCAGCCAGTCTTGTCTTAACACCTCCAGGTATGGCGATTCCACCACCTCCCTGGGCAGCCCATTCCAATGCCAGTCACTCTCTCTGTGAAGAACTCCCTCCTAACATCCAGCCTAGACCTCCCCCAGCACGACTTGAGACTGTGTCCTCTTGTTCTGTTGCTGCTTGCCTGACAGAAGAGACCAACCCCCACCTGGCTACAGCCTCCCTTCAGGCAGTTGTAGACAGAGGTAATAAGAAATCTGTAAGATAGTTTATACTGGAAAAGTGGTATGCACCCCCAGAAGCAATAGACTATAGCTCTGTAGTGAAACCCACTACTGTCTAATAATTACTAAAATGTATCTAAACAATATTGATATACTTTGATATATGATCTGCCCTCTACTTAATCCCACATCTCCATGGTGGCTCGAGTGTCGGGCAGAGGAACTACAAATGGTCAAAGAGCAGAGTGGCATTGGAGAATCTGCAAAGGGTTTTAATGGATCCCATTTAATCTGTCAAAACTAATTTAATCTCCAGAAGATTTGTGTCTTAGACACAAAATCACAGGAAACTTTGAGAGATGGAGTCAGTGGTGGAAGAAGCACTCATGTCAACAGTTACGTGGCATCTGTGGTATGAGAAAGTGTTTGACCTGGATGAAGGTAAGTTTCTTGCTTACCTTGCAGTGGGAGAATACATGTTTTGGGTCCTGTTTTGTAAAATGCTCATTACTATTTTTTTTGTTGAAACATTTGAACAAGTGAGCAAGGAAATTTATGAATACTTTTAACTGCATCTTTGCACCGTGGAGACCTCCAATCCCTATCTGTGGAATATGAAGCTCATCTGAGGAGGCTGTGGGTTACCAACAGCAGCTACTGCTGGCAATGTTGTCTCAGAAGCATGAAGCTAAGAACCCCCAAGAGGAAGGTGTGCCAGTTTGACTTCTGATGCTCAACCAGTGCCCATT